>NC_133461.1:14492500-14793500 GCF_048565385.1 Saimiri boliviensis | reverse complement strand
TAATGGAGAGTTTTTTCCAGAGGCAAATTTTTCCCATAAACGTGGTTTTGCAGGGCCTTTTAAAAATGTGTTAAAGAAATACATTTTGGGACAAAATTTTCCTATTTCCTTCAGGGTCTGCTGCCTGTCATGTGATGCTGTACCAGAGTAAGGTTGGAAAGTAAACCACGTTATATGAGATTAATTAAAAACTTTGTTTAACCAGATCTTATGGTTTGTAGTGTTAGACTTAACTCTTGCCTTGCATGGTCTTGGGACTTGATTACAATTTTGTATCTTACTGTCACAAAGTCTGTCAGTCTTAAAATCTCTATTTTAATATTAGTGCTGGTCAGTTATGCCTAAACTCCAAAAGACAGGGTGTAAAGAGGCGTGTCTGACTTCCTTGTCTGTCATGGCTAAGAATTAAGTTATTTAGGTTTTTCTGGGGTCCTCTTGGCTGGGAGTGGATCTGGTCAGTTGTGGGGCTTAGGATATTATTTTTTTGTTTGTAATTACTGTATTCCTAAGAGACTGACAAGAATGTGTAAAGCTCAGAAACTGATGAACTAAAATGACAGGAATAAAGACATTGACTACATATGGCTAAATCTTGGAGCTAACTGTCCAATGAGCAAAGCCATCAGACATGGAAATGGTTTTTATAATATAGTGGGTAGCCAATAGCCAGAAGGGTTCAGGTAGGGGCATTATTATGATTGTGGGAAGAGGAACTGTAGAGAAAATTCTTTTAATTAAGTAGAAAAATTAGAGATTTCTCCAATTTATGACATTTGAGATTCCTTTCAAGCCCAATATTATTTGACTTTAAAACTGAGATCCTCACTGCCTGGGGTAGCAGTTAAGTCTCTTAGTGACTGGCATCAGCATGTGATTGAATTTAACATCCTCTCAGAGTCTTAATGAAGAACAGATTTGAACCAGAGTTGGGGAGAGCTCAGTGGAGCGGGGGGATTACTCCGCAGAGTAACCAAGATAAAAGTATCCATCAGATGGAGGCCCTTCATTCCTTAGAGAGGGGTGGTAAAAGTTACTGAAAACTAACTTTGCCCAATTTGCTTGGGTGAGCCTTTGCTTTGTTCCGGTTACATTTGATTAGAATATCTAAATTAGTCTTTAGCCTCAGCTTTTGAAATATAATCAGTGGGTAAATGTTGTTTCTATACCCTTCTTTCCAGCTCCTAGGCACCCTTTAGTTTTTCTCTTTGCTGAAAGAGAATCTGCTACTTTAGCAGTTTGATGAGATTTTCAAATTTCAGAAGGTTATGGAACTTCTGGAATCTTTTATTTAGATTGAGAAAGTGCAAGGAGAATAGGCAGTTGAGTTTTTTCACATTTAGAATCAGTTCTATTTATGGTGATTCCAAAATGAAGACTGGTGTGGAAGCACCCACCGGGACCCTCTGTGGAATTCTGAGTCGACTTGGTTCAATAAAAGCCGGCTAAGTCCATCAGGACTTTTAGGGAATCTCTTATTTGTCCGTAAAGTCTATGAACAGTTAGCTGTGGACTAATTTTAAGGTGTGTCTGGGCACATTTGAAACAGAGTACTGGGCATATTTATTGAGCACCTACTATGCTATTATGTGCTAGTCCAAGAAGACACTTTGGTGTGCCTTTTGGTGGGAAAGTTTTCTTGTAAAATTTTTATATGATTGTTAATAGTAGTAGTACATAACGTAGCATAAAATTAACCATCTTAAAAATTTTTGAGTGTACGGTTCAGTGCTGTTAAGTACATTTGCATAGTTGTGTAACCAATTTCTGAAACTCTTTTTCATCTTAAAAAATAAATATTCTATACACATTAAACAGTAACTCCCAATTTCCTACCCCCACCAGGCCCTAGCAAGCACCATTCTGTTTTTTGTCTTTATGAATTTATCTACTCTAAGTACCTCATATACAGGGAATCATACACTATTTGCCTTTTTGACTAGCCCCACTTAGTATGATGTCCTCAGGGTTCATCCATGCTGTTGCATGTGTCAGAATTCCTTTCTGTCTTAAGGCTGAATAGTACTCCATTGTATGTACTTACTACATTTGATGTATTCATTTGTCTATCTATGGAAATGTTGACTGTTTCTTTTTTTTTTTTTTTTTTTTTTGGCAACTGTGATGACCCTGCTATAGACATTGATGTGCAAATATCAAGGTTAGTCCTAGACATAAGTGGAAAGAAAAGCTTATTGTGCATTTTCATAAAAAGAACATGAAAAGAATATTCGTGAAACACCACTGATAGGACTCTTCATTAGATGTCTTATTTTACTCAATCCCCACCTCCACTTTAAAAGGTAGTGTATTAGTCTTATGAGAGGAAGCCGTGGGTATGTGTGTCTGTGCGTGTGCACGTGTGTTTTGGAGGGAGTGATAAATAGTATGTTGAGTCACATTGGCTGGATTTCTATTCCATATCCACTACTTACCATCTGTGTGACCTTAGGAAAATTAATTAACTTCTGTGTCTCAATTTTCTCATGGGAATAATAACTGTTTAGAGTATTAAATCAGCTTATGCATGTAAAGATTTCAAAACAGTGTCTATACTAAGCACTCATTGATATTCATTATTATTATGAGATTTCTTTCCTTCTTTTCTTCCTTTCTTTCCTTCACTCATTCTCTATCTCTCTTTTGCTCTCTTTTCCTTGTGCAAGTGAAGAACTTGAAGTCTGAATGACATGGTTTGGTGAAGACTATGCAGTTATTGATTGACAAAACCAGGATTTGAATTAAGCTTTTATGACTCTAATGAAAAAGCTCTTTCCAGAAATTTATTGCTCCATATCCTTGTTAATAAATAATAAAGCTCACTTTGAAATCCAAATTATTGCATGTGGACTCAATTAATTGGTATTTTATTTAGTAAATGTTTATTGAGTATCTACTACATGTCAGTCACTGTGTTAAGTATAGGGAATGACCTTGAGGCCAGGAAAGACAAGCAAATATATTAAAACTGGGGTGTGGGAAAGAAAAGTAAATCAAGTAAGAATCAATTCCAGAAATATATGAGATTTAAATGAGTTCAATGCCCCATATGATAGGGAAAGTCTGACTAAGTTTTAGGTAATTGTTATAAGAGCTGATTTTCCTTGCATCACAAAAACGCATCTGTGTATTTTGATCTTGTTTCCATTCCTACCACCTCCTCCCCTCAACTCAACACTATCTCAGTGTTTTGAAAGAAAATAATTTGCACCATCATTGCTTCTGGTTGCTCAGAGCTTTGTCTCCTGGTGAGAGGTGATAAATGGAGAACAGCGAGAAGGAAAACAACTCTTTCCTAAACTTCGCTTCTTCCCTTAACCCTTCAAGACCCAACCCTGCTTAATTAAGCAACTAGCACCTACCATACTAACAAGTTCCCAGGGCAAATCCCTGAAGCCTCACTTTATTTGTATTTTCTTTACTAAGCAAGGAGCTTGCCGGCTTGTGGTGTCTGTGTGATATGTTAATGATGCCCTGAATTGTGTTTTATATTCCACTTGGCACTGGAAAGGCAGTTTCAGGACTGTCATCTTTGCTGAAAGATATCAAGCCTCAGATGTCAAGGAAGATTCTCAATTTAATTCTGAAAAGCTGGATATTTGCTTCCTAGCTCTACTGATTTACATCAGTTTGTTTGATTTATCTGCAGTGATGTAAAGGCTGCTGCTGCTTTTTTCACCTTACAGAATCTGAGGTTAATTAGACCCCAAGGACATAAGTACTTGAAGATGTTCTGTGTGTAGTTGAAGCTGTGGAAGCTCAAGTGCATAGAACACTAATGTAGCAAAGTTTGTGATGGTAACTTGGTGGGGACATGCCTGGTAAGGTAAATTGAGAAAGTTAACAGCTTCATCTCTTCTACTGAAGCCTAGAGGGAGACCTCTGCTATACAGAATTCTAGGTCAGAAAATGTCCTCCCTTGTGAAAAATGGAACCCCAATCTGGAGTGGGGCCCCTAGAAATTCTCTTACAGATGTGATTCTTGGACTGCCTTAGCCTGGTTCCCATGCCTGGGACCCGGTTGTGCTGTTGGCCTTTGCGACCAGGAGTCCCACACCCGTTAGGAAGATGAGCTCGGAAGAGGAAGGGCGCTCCAAATTGAACCTGCTTCGGGAAGGCTATAAAGACTCCTGTCTCTCTGGAAACTCCCTTTGTATTGAGAGATAGTCCCATGCAATACAGTAACTTTGATTTATTGTTTTACCATCATTTTTACATGCATAGGCTAATCTCTCCAACTGGATATAACACTTCATCATGAGAGGAATTGTGTTTTAGACTTCTCTTTTCCAAAGCAGGGCCTGTGATAGGTACCCAGATAACTTTCCATTTTCCATAAACTGGACCTATACAGTTGCAGTTCCTACTAGGCCTTTTCTGTGTCTCAGTTCTGCGTCGGGCTTTTGCACTTACACCAATCACTGAGGACTTACTTAACTACAACTTTGAGGTCATCAGACCAAGGGCAATGTTCTTTAAAAGCGTTCTTGAAAGTTCCTCTGCGTCTGCTGTGAAGAATATTTTCTTGCAACACACATTGACCTATCTTGTCTGGCACATATATTATATGAGGAATACAGCCACTCTTTGTGTAGCTGGCTGGCGGTAAAAGGACTTACAGCGAAAACCTTCTAAATCCACTCAAATCAGTAGAAGTGTCTTTGTCTACAGCTCTAAGAGAGTTTCTGAGATGGAGAAGAGAAACACTGTTGATGTGGCATTAAGGAGACAAAATATGTGAAAGGTCTCCTATTAGTCTGTTCTCTCATTGCTATAAAGAAATACCGGATACTGGGTAATTTATGAAGAAAAGAGGTTTAATTGGCTCACGGTTCCTCAGGATGTACAGGGAGTATGGCAGCATCTGCTTCTGGAGAGGCCTCAGGGAGCTGTGACTCATGGTGGAAGGCAAAGTGGGAGCAGGCATCTTGCATGACAGGGGCAGGACCAAGGAAGAGGAGGGAGGTGCTGCACACTTGTAAACAATCTTGTAAGAACTCTTGTCACCGTAACAGCGCTGGGGAGATGGTGTTAAACCATTCGAAACCGCCACATGATCCAGTCATCTCCCATCAGGCCCCACTTCCAGAACTGGGGATTACATTTCAGCATGAGGTTGGGGCAGGGACACAACCCAAATCAGGTCTCTCCTATCTGAGTGACCAAGATCTCACATTCCGGGTGTCATCCGTGCTTGCCTCTAATTGTGTGAATCTTTCCTTCAAGCCGTTTGTGATGTTGCAAGACTGCTTGGGAATATTGCCTCTGAGCCTTTCACCATGGTAACTGTTTCCAACGGTGGCCTTGTATATGGACAGAAGGGACAAGAGATCTTGGAGCAAATGTGGTGAACCCTTTATCTCCAACATTTATGAAAGGCTATTTTCATAAATACCGTATATTACATGTTGATAGCAGGCACGTGGGTGCTCACTGATTAGATGCACCCTGTTCTGTGTCTCAGAAGATCCTTAAAATAAAAATCAGCAGAACTAACACTATTTTTTAAAAATATATATGCTGGTAATTGAACAACTTGTAAACAACTATTTCACTATAACTGTTGGGAAATATTGGTGAGAGGAACACTTATTTTTCTTCAGAGAGTCAAGAATTAGGATTTAGATTGTGTGTGTGTGTGTGTGTGTGTGTGTGTGTGTGTGATTTAAGTGTGTTGTTTTATGTTAGGAATAAATGCTAGGTGGGAGTATAGTCTAACTGAATTTAATACATGTAGACATGCTAGAGAACTGATGGTCACTCTGGTCTTCTTGCACTAGTATCTGGACATACAGAAATACAACTCTTATCTTCAGTCGAGAAAACAGAATATTTGTAGCTGTAGTTGCATTCAGAGGGGCTGCTGCTGTTTAAGATTTGAGCCTCAAATTCAAAGTTAATATGAAGTCATTTCCAAAAAAGATCTGCTGTAAAGATCTGCTGTATTCCAGGTGGTTGTTTCTAAAAAGCCAGCAGCAGTGCTGCTTTAAGACTGTGCTTCAGGAACTCACCAGTTACTCTTGTCTTCCTCGCTGGTGGAGGCTGTATGAATGCCCAGTGGGTCCTCTGTTTGAACAGTGGAGAATGGTTGCACTGAAAACAGCTGTGAAAGCCACATGCACTGCTGGGCTGCGGTTGGTCACCAGGATTCACTGCCCAGTGTTTAGTGCCATTTGTAGGCAACACCGGGAAACTGAGAACACATAGTCATTTCTATAGGGGGTTTATCCTCTGTGGTTTATTTAACTATATCATAGATAGATAGCTGGATAGATACACAAACACACACATACATAAATGTGTACACATATGATATTGTCAAACCAAGTACTTAGTTAAGCTAAATTATATAATTATATATAACATATATTAATAATACATCATTTTATATATAATGTATTATTTTAAATGATTTTATGCCAATTATTTTTTAAAATTTTTTATTTTTTTATTGCATTTTAGGTTTTGGGGTACATGTGAAGAACATGCAAGATTGTTGCATAGGTACACACATGGCAGTGTGATTTGCTGCCTTCCTTCCCTTCACCTATATCTGGCATTTATCCCCATGCTATCTCTCCCCAACTCCCCACCCCCTGCCATCCCTCCCCTATTTCTCCCCAACAGACCCCAGTGTGCGATGTTCCCCTCCCTATGTCCATGTGTTCTCACTGTTCAACACCCACCTATGAGTGAGAATATGCAGTCTTTGATTTTCTGTTCTTGTGTCAGTTTGCTGAGAATGATGGTTTCCAGGTTCATCCATGTCCCTACACAGGACACGAACTCATCGTTTTTGATGGCTGCATAATATTCCATGATGTATATGTGCCACATTTTTCTGTCCAGTCTATTATCGATGAGCATTTGGGTTGGTTCCAGGTCTTTGCTATTGTAAACAGTGCTCCAATGAACATTTGTGTTATGCATATTATTCTTTGGCTTGATCATTATAGAGACCAAAACTGAACTCAGTGCTTTATCAGATGTCTGGCTAATGACCAAGACTTTCTTTCAAAGCAATACTTCTGTCGTTGTAGCCAGGTCTCATATTTGCCTAAAAATAATAGTACCATATTACTGATTTATGCCAACTGAGATTCTTTATGATTTCTGGGTCTTATACAATATATTTATAATTTTACAACATCCAGAGGATTCTCTGATATAGATACCTTACCCTTTCTTTGGCAAACACTTTGTATATAGCAAACAATTTCTGTATATAACTTAAATGGCAAGTTAACACTTAAGAAGCCAAAGAGTAAGGATTCATTTCACTTAGCCTACCTGATGTCCACTTATAAGTTACATCTTTTATTTCCCTGATTTATCACCAAGGCAATCAGCAAATGTCTACCACCATAACAATGTGTTAGCTTCATGCTTTCAACTACCTAGAGCGATAAAGGGAGGACTGAGACGATTTCTTGAGAAAGCAGGTATCAGATGGAGCTGGAGTAACTAAAAGAGTTCATGACAAGCAGGCCACAGGTGATCAAAAGGTGTGAAGCTTCTGACCAAGAGTTGGTCGAGAAAAATGAGAGTATTCACTGAGTAAACCTTGCCCCCACCAAATTGCCTTTGACACCTCCCAGAAACTTCACAGCTGGGACTGAATTTATTACTGTAAGCATAGAATATGGTATGAATAATATTATTTGCATATTAAAGGAAAGGATAAAGCCAGAAACTTGTAACCTTTATCATAGATATGTTGGTTACGAGGCGACAGGGCTGGAATGAGATGCTGGACACTCGTTGGCTTTATTTAAAGATTATAAGGCCAGTGACTTGTCAGGAAAAAATAAAAACATACCTATAGCAGGTGTTAAAAACTCAGATGCCTGCAGAGGCCAGCAGGCCATATAAATGTATAAACGGAATCAGGTCTATAAAAAGCAAGCAGAAGCTTGATGATAAATGGATGGGGGCCTCAGAGCCTCAGTAGGAAGGTAGTAGTAGCTAGTGTTGAGGACCCCTTGGAATGCACAGCGCTCCTCCCCCTTCTAAAGGGGCAGATTCTCCAACAAAGTGGTCCCCTGTGGGAAAGAAAACCTGTTGAGGCTAGCAATTTAGTCTTTGCAAGTGGAGCCAAGATTCCAGATTTTTATGTGATTTATCAATAATTATCAGTTGTTGGCAACTGATTTAATTAAAAAAAAAAGAATAGAAAAAAGAAAAGAGCAGTTTTTAAAAAAGGCTATATTAAAAAAAAATGCCCCAGCTGGGTGTGGTGGTTCATGCCAGTAACCCTGACACTTTGGGAAGTCGAGGTGGGCGGATCGCCTGAGGTCAGGAATTTGAGACCAGCTTCGCCAACATGGTGAAACCCTGTCTCCACTAAAAATACAAAAATTAGCCAGGCGTCATGGTGGGTGCCTGTAATTCCAGCTACTCAGGAGGCTGAGACAGGAAAATCACTTGAACCTGGGAAGCAGAGGTGGCAGTTAGCCAACTGCACTCCAGCCTGGGCAACAAAGAGTGAAACTCTATCTCAAAAAAAAAAAAAAAAAAAGAAAAGAAAAAAGCCCCATGAGAAGAGCATATGACTCTTCTGTCATTTGCACTTGGCTTCTGGGGATCCAGATTTCCCTCTCGATCAGAGCGAGCACACCTGAATCCTCCAGGCCCAGGAAAGGCCAAGTGAGAGAACTGGAGAGGCGGAGAGTGGCAAGATGTGGCTGGGTATTCGGAGGATAAGAATTAAGCATGGAATTGAACATTGTTCCTATACAGTGTTGCTTTAGATCTAGCCCAGATGGCTACAGATTGTTTTATTAATAAAGTCAATCATTTCTAACCATCTACACTGCCACTTAAATGCTTAAGGAGAAAATGAATTTTGAGCTGAGAGTAAGGGTTAGTGATCACGTACTGGGTATGAACACCTTTATTCCTTTTATCAGAGCATTTGTCTAGCAATAAAGATAATGTTTTCTCCTTTTTCTTAAGTTTAGGAGTACATATTCAGGGGTGTTGTATATGTAAACTTGTGGCATGAGGTTATGTTGTACAGATTATTTTGTCACCCAGCTGTTAAGCCTAGTACCCATTATAGATATCCCTAATTTCCCTGAATGATCCTCTCCTTCCTCCCACCCTCCACCCTCCAGTAGGCCCCTGTGTCTGCTGTTTCCCTCCATGTGTTCTTGTGAAGACAATGCTTTTCTAGCAGGAGTTCAATATGATGTAAGTTCTGCTGCCCATTATTGATAGAACTATTTTTCTTTAAAGAGTATCCAGAGATACCTTTTGGTTTAATTTGTCTCTCTTGTATCTTGCTTTTCTGTCTAAACCTGGCTGCCCTCACTTCAAGCTGGGAATTTGAACTGGATCAGCTGAGTACTTTATCAGTGGGAAGAAAACTCTCTCATTAGAGGCCGAAAATCACTCTGCAGAGAAACACATATGCGCGTACTCTCTCACACACACACAGATGCCTTCAAGCGAGGATGTCTTAAGTAATTAAAGGTAATGTGTATCAAGCATTAATTACAAAATCACTGTGCTCTTCCGAATTGTACACAATTATCAGGCAAGCAGCACAAATGTCATCATGCCACAAGGCTGCCTTTCCTACAATAAGCTTTAACAATTTATTTTCAGAACTTCAGTTATCCATTAATTATGTATGCATCTCTACACATTCCCGGTGCGCCTGGATTATTGGGTATATGCCATATCATGAAGGCTATGAAAGTGATTAGAGAGAGTCAAAGACACCCAGACAGGATCTTTCCTGAGAAGCATTTACTTATGCACATTCACCCACATCTGTAAACATAATATTGAGGTAAAAGGCTTGGGCTCCTGTCATTCAGAGTAGCCACATGGCCCAGGAATATATGATATATGACTTTATATACTATTATTGATAAGTGTTTCTATCAAGGAACATAAGGGACTGTTCATGCTATAAATCTAGATCTGGTAATTTCAGGGTCTGATATAAATCAGACTGCTAGAAAGAAAGAAATGTAATTAAAATTAGAAAGGAAAAAAAAAAAAGAAAATCTTTTATGATTCTTCCAGTCCTGCATTTTTTATTATCCGATGCTTTGGCACTGTTTGTTACAGGTGATAGAAGGATGAGTGACACTGACAATCTGAAACATTTATTGGTGAATCGATAGATGTTTGAAGTACATCTCCATTACAGGAGGAAGGTTCTGGAATCTCAACCTAAAACAGATGTATCTTCCAGGCCTCTATCTAAACTTTCAGGGCTGATTCACAGTGAACTAAGTAATCAATATTTAATAAATAATTGTTTGGCAGAACTGGATTTGAGTGTCTTCAAAGAAAACTATTATTTTAGGATTTAGGAAATAATATACAATAGCATAAATAGAAATTGAAAATACTACATGTAATTTAAAAAGACAAGAATATTTGAGGTTTTGAATGACTCTTGAATATTTGTTTTATGACCTAAAGCTTCTACATAATTATTGTTAGATGTTCACTGCAACAGATTTCACATGTGCAAAACACCTTTATAGGTAAATACAAGCAAGTGAAACTCAGTGTTTATTGATACTCCACACCAGTTGCTCTCGAACTATAGTGTGCATCAGAATCATCTGAAGGGCTTATTTAAGCACCAGAAATCTTTGGGTTCCACCTCCACAATTTCTGATTCAATAGGTCTGGAGTGATGTAGAAGATTTCAATTTTAATGAGGTTACTGGTTGATATGGTTTGGCTGTATCCTCACCCAAATACCATCTTGAATTATAGTTCCTATAATCCTCAAGCGTCATGGGAGGGACCCAGTGAAAGGTAATTGAATCCTGGGGGCAGTTTCCCCCATGCTATTCTCATGATAGTGAGTGAGTTCTCACAAGATCTGATGGCTTAATAAGGGGCTTCCCTTTTCTCTGACTCTCATTCTTCTCCTTCTTCTCCTTCCTGACCTCATGTGAAGGACTTGTTTGCTTCCCCTTCTGTCATGATTGTAAGTTTCCTGAGGCTTCCCCAGCAAAGCTAAACTGTGAGTCGATTACCCAGTCTCAGGTACGTCTTTATTAGCAGTGTGAGAATGGACTAACACACTGGTGATGCTCACACTGCTGTTCAGAGACTACACTGGGAAAATCACTGCTCTACAACATATGTTCTGTCACATGAGGGGTAAAATCTTTCTCATTTATGCTAGTCCCATAGTTGGAGTTCAACAAGCAGATAATACATGAATAGTGCTGTTGAATGCCATCAAAATGCCCGAGAACTTTCATTACAAATAATTTTAAATGAGTCACCCTAGAGTAGGAAATCATCTGTATTTTGGTTACAAAAACATTTCGCAAGCTCAGATGCTTCCATTAAAGTAAAATATTGTTTTTTTTTCTTCAGTATTCTTATGGCTGTACAGTACAGTGGCATTAAGTAGATTCACATTGTTATAGAACCATTACCATCATTCATCCTCAGAATGTTTTCATCTTCTCAAACTGAAACTCTAAATCCGTTAAACAGCTCACCATTTCTTCTTCCTGGCAACCACCATTCTACTTTCTGATTTTATTAGTTTGATTACACTAGCCACCTGGTATAAGTTGGACCATATAGTATTTGTTCTTTTGTGACTGGCTTATTTCACTTTTGTAACGTCTTCAAGTTTCACCTATAACGTAGCGTGTGTCAAAATTTCTTTTCTTTTTAAGGCTGAGTAATATTCCATCATATATATATATGTGTAGGCCATATTTTGTTTATTCATTCATCCATCAGTGGACATCTGGACTATTTCCACCTTTGCTTATTATGAATAGTACTTCTATGAATATTGACATAAAAATGGTGTCTCATCACATTGTCTTCCATAGTGGTTACATTATTTTGCATTTATTTTATTTTTTAACTTGATTTTTCTCTTTCCCAACAGCTGTAATTTCCATTTAAGGCTGTAGCTTTATGACTACTTCCAATAACAGGGTAAAAGAAGCTACAGTAACATTTATCGACTAAATAAATACATCGTGTAAAATCTAATGTATCTGATTACATGTTTTTTATTCCCTTAAAGTTTTGTAAATTTTATTTCTGAAATTTAATTTTGAAGAGGCATCTGTTATGAGACCAGTTAGATCTGTGTCCTCAAAAACAAGCTTCCTTTTTGCTTCATTTTTATGCTTAATGCTTGTAGGATTTTGTCGTTATGCTTTTAACTTAAAAAGTTGCTCAAGACTAAGTCAGGAGAGGGATTTGGTTTTACTAATTTTGTCTCAAATACAATTTTATCTTTTGCTGAGTTAGTTCATTTTTAAATTCAGGAGGTTTCCAGTTATGGTTTTGATTACTGCTTCCTCTAATTATTCTGTTTTAGGAAAAAATTTTAGAAACATGAGATTCAATATATCATATCTCACTTCTGTATACTCTACCTTCTTTGTTATCCTATTCAACGTAATATGCTTTGACGCTGCAATTTGGGAAAACTTCTTGAGGGATTGTTACATATCTGTTAAATAATTTGTATTGAAAAAGTAGTGGTTTACTTATGAAATGATTTCTCTAAATACTATTTTAAAGTCTCGTACTGAAGTCAATGTTTTTGGAATTTCATGGAAAATGGTGACATACAATACTATAAGAATTGGCCCTTCCACTGAAGCAATCAATAAGATAGCATAAATGGCAGAATCGAGGTTTTTTTTTTTGTTTTTTGATTTTTTTTTTAACTTTGTATTCTAATCAAATACTTATAGCAACCAGGAGAACACTTAATAAAGAGGCTGCAAAACTATAATAGGCCGGGTGCGGTAGCTCAAGCCTGTAATCCTAACACTTTGAGAGGCTAAGGCAGGTGGATCACTTGAGGTCAGGAGTACAAGACACTAAGAGAGTCCCATAAGGAGAAGACAGGGAAAAGAGCAGGAACACGTGAAGGAAGAATGTCTCCAAACTCCCCTAATTTGAATAAAGACGTGTCTACACATCTAAGAAGTTCACAAAATGCTTGTCGGATAAACCCAAAGAGATCCGCACCAATACTAATTATACTCAAACTGGAGTTTGAGTATACTCAAAAGGAGAAAATCTGAAAAACAACATGAGGGAATTATCACATACAATGAATCCTTCACCAGACTAATGGTTAATTTTGTATCAGGAAATACAGGGGCCAGAAGGTGGTGCATGAGGGTGGTGGTGTCGTATTTAAAGGGCTGAAGGAATAACACTGCTAAGACTTATAACTATATCAGGCAAAATTATTCTTAAAAACTGAAGGAGAAATTAAGACATTCCTAGATAAACAAAGTCAAAGTGGTTTGTCAGAAGAAGACTTACCTTATCAGAAATGCTCAAAGAAGTTCTTCAAACTTGTAGTTCTCAAACTACAAGACAGTAAATCAAAGCTAGACAAAAAAGGGAGGGGGGGAGTATAAAAGCCAGTATTACTAAATTTTTGATTTTTAACTCTTCTTGGTGTTTATAATGTGATATAAAAGAAAAATACGTGAAATAATAATTGTAAATTTATGTAAATGGGCTTGCAATATATAACGCAATTTGTGACAATAACAGCAAAATAAAATGTAAAAGTGTAGCTGCATAGAGACAGTTTTTCTTATTTTATTTAAACTAAATTAGTTTCAATTCAAATTCAGTTTTTACAAATGTATGTTGATTGATTATAATCCCCAGGATAGCCACTAAGGAAATAATTCAAATAATTAATATACAAGATGTGACTACAGCTCTTACAATAGAAAATATTTAATACAAAAGAAATCAGGAAATGAGGAACAAAGATCTAAGACATACAGAAAACACTAAAATGGCAGAAATAAATAAGTCCTTCTTTATCAGTAGTTACATTAATTATATCAAAAAAATGTTCCTGTCTATGTAAATTTTATCCATTTTTGAGTATCCAGGTAAAGTCTTACTTCCTCCTTTAATTTTTTTCAAATGTTAGATAAAATTTATCTTACATATAGGAAGAAAAAGGTTTGAAGATTACTTTGGTTATTTCATTAAAGAAAACTAAAGCTCCATTTCCTCAATATTATATAGAAAATCTAATGAGAACCATTATTTTAAAAGTCATACTTTTTGCATATTTCCTTTCTGTACTCCAATAATTTATATGTGTTGGTCTTTCTTTTTTCATAAACATGGATTTATATTATTTTTATAAGCATATAATTATTCATAAAAAGCCTTTAGTATAGCATATTATAATACTTAAGAATAGAACTTAGAAACCTGAAAGAGTTTTCATTTAAGTTCTGGCTCCGACACCTGTTAAAATTTTGAAGATGAAAAGAGTTCATCTCCATTAGCCATAAATTCTTCATTCATAAAATGGCAATAATGTTACTTATCTCAGGTTTCCAAGTGATAATTCAAAGATACAATAATGTATATCAAGTACTTAATAGTTATAAATAATAAGTGGTTTATGTCAGGTGTCCCCAAACTTTTTACACAGGGGGCCAGTTCACTGTCCCTCAGACCGTTGGAGGGCCGCCACATAACTGTGCTCCTCTCACGGACCACCAATGAAAGAGGTGCCCCTTCCTGAAGTGCGGCGGGGGAGCCGGATAAACGGCCTCAGGGGGCCGCATGCAGCCCGCGGGCCGTAGTTTGGGGATGCCTGGTTTATATTATTAGCACCATATTCATCTTAGTTAAATACTTCTTGCTCTTGATTGAAGAATTACTTATATTTTAGTAAGCTACATTAGTTTTTATGTAGTATCTGGAATATTTGTAATGGATTAAACTGTGTATCTGTTTTTTTTTTTTAAATCTATATGCAGATGTGTCACTGATCTTTATTTCTAGGTCTGTCTGCTTGACCTCTCCAAAACAGACATCATGATTTCTCTTATTTCCCAACATTTCCTTTCCCTTTCTATTCACTTAGTTTCTCGAAAATAAAATTGATCCTTCATCCCTGTCTTTTTCTCACACCCTACATTCAATTCTCCACTGATCCTGTGTTTTATTCAAAAAACATACTCCAGAACCTATCACTGTTCCTACCTTGACTAAAGGTGCTTCCTGCTGCAGCACTCAGACTGTGGGCCAGGAGGAAAAGGCAGAAAGAAATACAGACTTCTATTCAGACATCACTTACCATGGGGTCTACAAAGAAAAATAGTGGAGTCCTAATCTAAGGGAGGTGATCTAAGATGGGATACAGGAGCACAGTTTCACCATTTACTCACAGAACAACGAATGAGGAAATTTAATTGCCTATCTTGTCTCTATTGACTCCTTCTATTTCCTTGTTCTATTTTCCCTTCACTCCACTCTTCTACCTTCCTATTACCTCTATTTACTTTTCATTTACTTACTCTGTCTGTATGTTATCTTTTAGTATATTATTTAAACTTTTGTAACAACAGAAATTACCTAAATCACAAAATTTTACATTTTTCCATTTGCTCAAGTCCTGCATTCAAAAGACCAAATGATCACACTTTGCTGTATCTGAGAAGCCTGTATTTATTATTTAAACAGCTTCATTTGTATTTATTTCTTTCAAAAAATTCTCTACACTTAGGGAAAATAAGCTAGGAAGGACCTCTCAGTGAGCAGGAGTCTGTCAAACATAGACTCCTCTACTGACACTTTCTTTTTTTTTTTTTTTTTTTTTTAATTGGGGTAAGATATGACACAGGTATGAAAAGTAACCATTGTCAAAGTGAACTAATGAGTATATTAATATTTATAAGGTGATCATTAAAGCATTAACTTTAATTTGAATAATAATGCTATGGGCAGACTTGACACTGTAGTCATTTCCATATATAGACTTGATCCCTGTAAAAAACATTACCCATACTCGCTCCCTCTTCAACTGAGCATGATGAACAAAGGCCTTTCCTAATCATGCTGGAACATGATCTTGAATCGATTGCACTGTGGGAAGACAGTCTTGCTTTTATATATTACCATTGTTTGCTTAATACCCAGGGCATAAAAAAGAGAATTAGAGAAATATACGCTGTACGTTGACTATGACATGCTTGTTGAAAATCCTCATCTCAGAAAATGTTTCAAATAATGAAGAAAATTGAGGCTTTTATGATATAAGGCAATTCATTTTAGAAATACATGACAGAAGAGTCAACATAACTGGAAGTGTTATTTAATTATTGGTAGACTGATATCATGTATCACTATAATAGCTGTTGCATGTAGCATCGTTATTTTAAATTACTGGTGGTATAAACACGCTTTTATGGGCACATAAAAAAGTAAATTTCTTGTACCAGGCTTTATGAAAACTAGTATTATTCTATCCTTACATATTTTTGAACTGCATTGGAAAACAATTGCATGTGTTTATTCAAAGTAGTATTTCTTTTTTTCATTGAATTTGATTATAAACTCCTTAATGGCCAATTGTTTCGATAAGAATACTATGTAGCTAAGATCCAAGCATACTGCTTTTAAAACATATTATTCACCATTAAAATCAAGAAGATGATTTCTAACTTGTTTATAGTTGTGAACATTAAGTATTTTTACATATATAAAGTATCCAGCAGTGCTTGAATACCAAAGTTGCTAACAACTATCACTCATTGTTGTTACTATTACTACTAGTATAGTCTGTGTTAGTATTTTATACTGCTACTTTTGACCTTTTCCTCTTTATTTAGAATGAGCTACATTTCATTTCAGGCTACTTTAAGGCAGAGAGCAGCTGTTTTGTATTTTATCTGGTACCTAGGACCATGCTGAGCACATTCAAAGTGTTCACTTTAATTAGGATTATCAGACATTCATAAAATATTAGATTTGGCCATTGCGTGTTTAAAACAAAGTCTAAGCTTCATTAGGCAGCCTCAGCCTGCCAATGTTTTCCTCTCTAGTTTTGCCAATGTGATCCGTTTGTTAAAGTGGAAAAGCACGTATAATCCCAGCACTTTGGGAGGCCGAGGCGGGTGGATCACAAGGTCAAGAGATCAAGACCATCCTGGTCAACATGGTGAAACCCCGTCTCTACTAAACGTACAAAAAATTAGCCGAGCATGGTGGTGGGCACCTGTAGTCCCAGCTACTGGGGAGGCTGAGGCAGGAGAATTGCCTGAAACCAGGAGGCGGAGGTTGCGGTGAGCCAAGATCGCGCCATTGCACTCCAGCCTGGGTAACAAGAGCGAAACTCCGTCTCAAAAAAAAAGTGGAAAAGCACAGATTAAGCCATTTCTGTGGTTATTTTGTAACATTTTGGATCCTCCTTCCAACTTCACCTTATGCACTTGACAGAATCTCCAGCTCCAGTGCTGTATTACAGATCCTTGCTTTCTGTGCTCTTCTTCTGAGGCTAGAATAATTTTCTAGAATGATAGTCACACTTTCTAAATTAAATAGAGCTTCATTGGAACTCAGCAATTGTAATAATAGCAAAATGGCAGAAAGGATTTCTTATCCTTGAGCTTTTTTCCTCCAGAGTCTAGGAAAGCCCTAGGTTATAACTGAATAAGAGACAGGTATTGCAAGAGTACTAATTTGGACTGTGTGAATGTTGCGTAGTGAGGGCATTACAACAATGGTGATAATAATGTCTATTAATTATTATCATTTGCCAGGCATTTTAAGATACATTACATATATTGTCTAGTAGTTCATTCTCATAATTACTTCTTGTAAGGAGTAATTGAAGAAGGAATAAGATGGATATTATCATAGTATTATGTCCATCTCACAGATGTTGAAATTCAATTCAGAGAGGTTAAATCACATTCCCAAAATCATATGGCTACTGAAAAGGCAAAGTTGAGATTTATGGCACATATTTTAATTTCAAAGTTTATTTTTTTCCACCCTGCTATGCTGCACATTTATTTTAGGTCATCGTTTAATACTTTTGTATCTTTTTATGTCTTTAATTTTATAAACTCAGTTGTATTCCTACTCACACACTTGGCGATTGACTTATACTTTATCTTGAAATTCAGAAGAATAAGTTGTAATCTTTTCTCTTCTCATGTATGTATGTACGTATGTGTCTACCTACCTATCTATTCTATCATCTATCTGTAATTTCTTTATGTTGCCTTTTAAAAATGAGTACCCCTCATTTCTCAAACTAAGTCATCTGTTTCTGCTTTTATCTATACCACTTTGCCAGCTTTTAGACTTTATTTTCTAAAAATAAAAGCCATTCTAGTTTCCTGCATGAATATATATTTCTGCTATGTTAACGACAGACAAAATAATTTTAATTCTGAAATGTCTCTGTCTTTTTCTCTCACATGCCATGATTATTTTATTTTATTTTATTTTTTGAGACAATGTCTGGGTCTGTATCCCAAGCTGAAGTGCAGCAACATGATCTTCAGTCACTGCAAACTCTGCCTTCAAGGCTCAAGCCATCCTCCCACCTCAGCGTTTTGAGTCGCTGGGACCACAGGTGTACACCACCACCCTTGGCTAATTTTTTTTATTTTTCGTAGAGATGGGGTTTTGCCAGGTTGCCCAGGCTGTTCTTGAACACCCAAGCTCAAATGATCCATCTGCCATGGCCTCCCAAAGTGCTAGGCTTACAAGTGTGAGCTACCCTGCCCAGGTGAAATTTAATTAAGTAAAGATTTCATTATAATTTAGAAAATCATTTTAACAACCTCCAAACTCATTGCTCTGGCCCGTTTTCTACATTTCACAAATGTGATCTCATTCTGCTGCTTACATCCAGCTCACTTGTTGATCTCATTTTCTCTCTTGATCTTCTCTGGATTCCCCACCTACCTCACTCTTTCTTCCTACACTAAACTTTGCCCTTTCCCAGAAAATGTTTTGCCCTTCCATGAATGCATAACTTGCCTCATATTTTTCTTTTCTGTCGTGATGTTCATCTTCTTTCTACATTTTTTGAAATTGTCAATCATTCTCCAATTTATGTCAAATCTTACCTCCTTAGTAAATCATCACCCGATCTTCCAGGTAGAATTCAAATTTCCACCATGATTCTGTAGAAATTTGCATGTAGACTTTTCACAATTATAGCAATGTTTTGTTGTCATTTTATTATCAAATTTAGAATTAAAGCTCTACAAGGTCTAAAAAGAATGAAAATTTTCTTATTTTGTCCCTCAAGAACATAAGCATGAGTCAAATTACATAATCAATACTCAGTATTTACCAATAACTTATCTAGAACTTCTGACCCTGGGAATCAGTCATCTTTTACAATTTTTTAAACTGTAAAATCATTTTTATAGTGATACGTACTTAATACATTTCCTAGTTTACTTTTCACTTTGAAGCACAGATGGGAGCTATTATAGAATATATTATTATTTTAAAAGCTGGGTTCTCACCATGTTTTCTAGACTAGACTCAACAGATCCTTCTGGCTCAGCCTCCTAAGTAGCTGGGACTCCAGGTGCATGCCACCACATGGAACTTAAGTATACATTAATTCTACCTGTATTAATTGACTTACTCAAGGGATTATTTCTTCACCTGATATCTGAAAATGTGGTTGAACTGAGAATTAAATGTGATGACATGAGTGACCTCTTTTATAGAGCCTGACTGATATGTGATGCTTTGTAGTCTTAACTTTCTTCTTTCACTGACTCTCACTCATTCAAAATCCAGTTCCCCGTCACTATTCTATGATTCTCTCTCTTGAAGTTTCCCTACTATTCTCTCAGTCAGAAATTCAGATTTTCTGTCTTTATTTTCCAATGCTTCATATTTTATCATTTAAAATTTGATTCTAGTCCCATAAAAGACATATTCCATGAATTACTCTATAGCAATTTTACTAGCACTCCATATACACCAGAAATCAATAATCTTTTCAGGACTGATTAGCACTCCTGGAAGATGACATCATGTGCTGACTTTCCCTGGGCAGTTCAGAAGCAATTAGAGTACATGAGGCAGTGTTCTGTCTCCAGCACCTACACTACCCTAACCTCAGAGTTTATATTCCTAGCCTGGAGATGGGTTTGAAAGAAAGAGAAGAAGACAAAAGACTAAGAAAAGTTACTTTTATTTTAAAATATTAACCTGTTTTCAATACGCTTTGAGCACTAATTTTTAGAAAATGTATTGAAAATGGTTGAAATTTTACTCCTAGGCAAGGCACGGTGGCTCACATCTGTAATCCCAGTACTTTCTTTGGGAGGCCGAAGTGGGTGGATTGCCTGAGGTCAGGAGTTTAAGACCAGCCTGGCCAATATGGCAAAAACCTATTTCTACCAAAAATACAAAAATTAGCCAGGCATGATGGTGCATGCCTGTAGTCCCAGCTACTCAGGAGTCTGAGGCAGGAGAATCACTTGATCCCAGGAGGCAGAGATTGCAGTGAGTCAAGATGGCACCACTGCACTCCAGCCTGGGTGACAGAGTGAGACTCTATCTCCCCCACACCCCACAAAAAAAGATAAAGAGATTTTACTCCTTTTTGTTTTTTGGCAAGATACCTATTTGTTTCACTGAAGCATTTATATCAATCTTCAAACAGAAAATTAGGTTTGTACACATCAAGTGTACTTAATGAAAATAAATGCACATGCGGTCGTAATTGTGATAAGTAATTGTAGTTTATTCTTTTTCTCTTGTTAGTAGTGGAAGGTATTTCAGTTACCCCAGGTCACTGGCAGCATATCCGAATCCACAGCAACTTCAGCCCTTGCCTTCCCACAAGAAAGAATTCGACTGAGGGGCATAAGGCAGGAAATGAGACTGAGGCAAGATCCAAAGCAGGAAAGGAAGTTTATTTTAAAAGATTTTAAAATAGGAAAGAAAGGAAAATTTGTTTGGAAGAGATCCAAGTGGGTGCCTGAAGTTCAAAGAGAAAAAAAGAGAAGACATCCAAAAGCCGCTTTATTTAATTTTGATCCTAGATACTTTTAGGCTCCAAAAGCCCCTTTATTTAATTTTGATCCTGGGACAATTAGGCTCGCCTCTCCCATAATTCTTCCTCTAGGGGTCGCTTTCCCCCACAGGCACAGAGCTTTCCTTACTCTTTGGAAGTGAGCCACACAGTGTGTTTAGGGAGTTACATGTCTGCCCACCTGAGGCTTTTCCCCTTTTTCCAGTGGCGTGTGTCCCCAGAGCATCATACTTCCCCGTTTTGTCTCTTAACATACATGCCCAAGACGCTGCTTATTCCTGGGGTCTGTATTCAATTAACATTCACATTAACAGGTGTGGGCCATCAGGAGATTGTCACTCCCTGGCTACCCAATTATTATTTCTAGAGCGGCAATGCTAATTGCTGAACCATCACCTGACATTCCTAGTGGGTGCAAGGAGAGCCCTCTCTTGCACCTCTCCTGCCAATCTAACTACCTGCAACACGCTTATTAAGAAAATTTGAATCTAAGACAAATGTCAAAATAAGTCATTGATATTAAACGTCTCGTAGTGCATAAGTTTGAAAGAAAAGTCAATAGGTTGAAATATGGTGGACTTATGGTATTGTTGTTGTTTGCTTTCTTAACCAGAAGATTATTATCTTTCATAATAATGATGGCTATAGTTTATTGAGTGCTCATCAGTTACTTTAAATTCACTTTCCTGTTTAACTCTAGCAAAACCCCTCTTCAATAAGTGCTGTCATTTTCCTCCTCTTAGAGAGAAGGCATGAGATTAAAACTTGCCCAAGGTCACAGAGCTTATAACTGGTGATATAGGAGCTTGAACTCAGGGTTGCCTCAAAGTCCATGCTCACATGAACATTGTACTTTTCATACTCTGAACTTAAATGGGAATCTGCCCAAGGCACTTAGTATTAGTAGCCTTTTAAACTAACTACACGTCACTCACCTCAGCTTTATATAAACAGAGGCAACTTAAAAAACAAACAAACAAACAAACAAACAAACAAACAAAAAACCCAGACTGTTAGGTGCCAAATTTTTAAACTGGCTCATGGTTCATTAATCAAAATGAAGGGAATCACAGTTTTAAATAATGAAACTGGAAATAATGTTAGAGATAATGATAGAGCTTGGGCTCTCAGTTTATTCCACCATCTAATCTATTACACATTTGAAATGTCATCACAGATGGTTAGGGCTGAAAGGGCCATGAATATCATGTAGTTCAGCCCCCTCATTTTATAGAAGAGGAAATTGAGGCCCACAGAGGTTAAATGACTTGCATAAATGACTTGCAATGAACAATAGCAAGAAGAATTGCTTTGCAAATATGTAGTATTTCAGGTTTATTATGGGTTTTTGTGGGCTTGCTTGAGAATCCAACTGTTGTTTATATCATTGCCTTAGCAGGAAAGTATGTGGTAAGTACAAAAACCCACTACAACCTCATCCAAAGGAATGAAATAAGAACAGAGGACAGGAGGCAAGAACAGAGTAGTGGTATAGGGAAAATAAACAGGGAAGTTCAGGAATGTGATTCATTCTTCAAGATGCCTCCCCTGGAGAGAGAAAGGAAATGTATGATTACCAAGAGTAACTTATGTGGTAAAGCTGATGTGAAACACATTGTTTTTTTCAATGACTGAATATGTGAATTTTTAAAAAAATGGCCTGAACTTGACGTTATTCTTGGGAGAAAAATGGATAACTATAAAATATACTTTTTTTTCTTTAGAAATGAAATTCCTGTGAACATTCTAGGCTTTTTGGAGCAAAAGAGAATATTAGTCCAAATGAATTTACTGATCCATTTTACGATTTGATTTATAGTGAGTGCTTTGCCATATACAAGATACTAATGCATTTGGATGTGTAGGGAAAGAAAAATGTTTTTCTCCCTACTCTTGTTCAGTGAGATTTAGCTGGGAACTTTTGTTACAAAAGATGAGATGAAAAATTTTTAAGAGAAAAACAAAGAATGTTAGTAGCATGTATATGTCATTATATATGAGAGATACACAGAGAAGTGAGGAAATTTCAAAGAGGTGGCTTTAAACTCAGGCTTAAATATGATTCTCTGATACATTTGTTGAAACAAGGAAAGAAGGATGTGGGGGAGGCTGGAAAAGGGGAATGACTAGGAAAAGCAAACAAGGGTCAACTTTATCATGCAGATTTAAGACAGTATGTATTCTCTATTGATTAAGTTTTTAGTGATTGGGAGTTTTCCTTCTGTTTCTGGTACATAAAAGCAGATAGTCTCATGAATGGGTATTTTCTAATAGATGTAATTTCCCTTATAAGAGGCTAATTTTATTTTCAGAGCTTTTTCTATGTCTATGGCTCGAAAGAGGTATATTTTGGGATGGCATATTTTGATCTCCTGGAGTTGCAGAGTATGCCATAGGCTCCATTTTTTCTTGACTTTTAAGTTTTTAAGTATTGCTCTATTAATTCAAGCCATTATTTATAATTCCATACTCATTTTCACTTGAACAAGTTTGTTTTTAGGCAAGGAACACAGAAATTAATTGTTTAGGCACTTGTTCCTCTTAACGCTTACAGCATTAATGGGAGGAAGGAGAGAACCACAGGAAAGCAGAACTACTAAAGCACATCCAGGCATACAGGTGACGTGGTGAGTGTTCATAATCCAATAACGATGTGAATGGCCCACAGGAGACTGCCCGTGCCCTGGTCTCTTCTCCCACAAAGCCATAAGCAGGGAATGTTCTGTGCTGCTTTCAGGAGATCCACAATGACTCCTGGGTCTGCCTCCCCTGCTGCAGGTAATGGCTCACCCATGCGATTACCTTCTTTTGTCTTCTCTGAGTTCAAGATAAATTATTTCAATCTCTTTGCAGGGGGCATTTGAAGCTGAAGTTATTGTTAGGGAGGAATAATTTTTTGTGTGTGTAAGATGCAGAAGTTGTTACTCCTCAGGCTACTAAGAGAAAATGAAAGGCACTTCGAGTCTCTTTAAAAGCCAGATTCTGAGGTTTAGCTTGATCAAAGAGAAACTTGGGAAAGGAGGGGAAGTAAACGATAGAACAGAATATACGGCACTATGTTCTTTGAAGGCACTGCCATTATATTTCTGATCTTTGAACTCAGAAAATTATTTCGTGAGATGAACTGAATTCCTTGCATTTGTGAAGCTAATAACCAGAGAACTTGAGCAATATGTACAAACCTTATAAACAAGAAGGCAGGCTACATTTTTTAACATGATTAATACTGACACACTTATGTGTATACTTGCAAATACATTAAAACACCTTAAAACACTTTCTGGTGTTCATGGAGTCAAAATGATAGCTTCTGGAGGAGCGTTTAGGAGTTCTTCTAACCCTTACTCTATCTTAATGACATAGTATTATTACTAAACACTCAACCCTGGCGTTTGTTTACCTGTGTCTGACTTCTAATATCTCTACTTACTGAGTCTCTCTCTCTCTGTTGCCCAAGCTGGAGTGCAGTGGTGAGATCTCGATTCACTGCAACCTCCGCCTCCCAGGTTCAAGAATTCTCCTGCCTCAACCTCCTGAGTAGCTGGGATTACAGGCACAGCCACCACACCTGGTTAATTTTTATATTTTTAGTAGAGACAGGGTTACACCACCTTAGTCAGGCTCGTCTGGAACTCCTGACCTCAAGTAATCCTCCTGTCTCAGCCTCCCAATGTGCTGGGGTTACAGGCATGAGCCACCACTCCTGGCCTGGGAGATTCTTTAAGTTCTCTGTGCTGATTTACTTTAAAAACAATGGTTGGCTGGGCGTGGTGGCTCAAGCCTGTAATCCCAGCACTTTGGGAGGCCGAGGCGGGTGGATCACGAGGTCGAGAGATTGAGACCATCCTGGTCAACGTGGCGAAACCCCGTCTCTACTAAAAATACAAAAAATTAGCTGGGCATGGTGGCACGTGCCTGTAGTCCCAGCTACTCAGGAGGCTGAGGCAGGAGAATTGCCTGAACCCAGGAGGCGGAGGTTGCGGTGAGCCGAGATCATGCCATTGCACTCCAGCCTGGGTAACAAGAGCGACACTCTGTCTCAAAACAAACAAACAAACAAACAAACAAACAAACAAACAATGGTTAATGAAATAAAGTTAGTAGGATTGGGCTGATTTTGAAAGGTTGCTGTGAAGACTAAATGATATGAATGTCTACTTCATTGCAAATTTTCAATACATGTTACATGTTATTGTTACATTCTATAGGAAGATGATTTTTTTTTAATTGACTTTTCATTTTTCAACAGTGTGCCCACAAGGCTGTTCAACACATACTTCATTATCTAAAGATACTCAGCCGAAAACACAATTTAAACTATAATTCCACACTGAAGTACATGCAAGTGGTGGTTTATGTCTAATAGACATCCTGGTTACTAAGGTTCGCTTGACACACCACAATGGCTCTTGTTACTGAGAGAAAACCAGTTCCTCCCTTCACTGTTCCTTTTAATACAAAGTTAAGTTTTGGCATAGAAGCAGGTTACCGTGGGCTTATCCTTATTGCCCATCTGTCAGTGAGATCCACCATAAAGTTTTTCAGCACCTCGTATTGATCTCAATTACATCATGATTGTTTCCTAAATTTATCTTACCTGGAGCGATAGAGACTAGAAATCCATCACATTTTATTACCTTGGCTATGGAGACATCCACAAGATACAATTTCAAAGCAATGTGCACGATGTCAGGTATTTCATAGTGCGATTTTATTCCACGGGGAAAGAAATGGCTGTAAGAACCAGGACATATTTTAATCCTTCTCACCTTCATTTTCATGCTTGCCTTGGCTGTTACATAGTTTTCATCTGCTAATACGTTAATGTACGTTTTACTTCTCTATTTTCTCTTTAAGTGGTTTTGCCAACACAATAAACACTGATAAGATCCTTAAACAGTGTGGTAAGTCTTAGAAGAAAAAGGAAGGATTTTTTAATCTAGTGTTAACCAATTATTAAGAGGGAAAGATGATATTTCCATTGCATTTTTATTAGAACCAATTTTGATTAAAATCTATAATTTTAAGGGAATGGTATGATTTGTCCAATTCGTTTACAATCTGTTAAACAGATTGCATATGACTTTGATTTATCAAAGCTTAAGGCAGTCATGTTTAATGCAATATTAAATTTGATTTATCACTATAGAAAATAGTGTTTAAAAGTCTCAAAATAGATAAGTTTAACCCAAATGGACTATAAAACATCTTCTGAAGTATCATATGGTAAATTTTGATCAATGGGCATTAAGTTTTCTATTAGAGGGGCATTTCAACTATTATTATAGTCGTATTAAATGTATTATAATTTTTTCAGTGAAACTTGGTTTGACCTAAATTTTACTCATTTATTTGTATTCTCTAACTTCCCTAGCTTAAATTTTTACTTTTGGTTATGTTCATAAATCACATTCCATCTCAGAGGAAGAAGATTTTCTACCATTGTGGTAGAAGTGCATACTTAAGATAATGTAGTACAGAGTCTGAAAGCAATTCCAGGAGAGGCAGCCCAGTAACTTTTTGGTCAATGATGACATTACTAAAATGACAGAAAAGCTTCTGAAGGTGACCTTTGGGCTAAAGAGGCAAAAGTCACTTAAGCATGTATGTTTTGGCAGAGTTGTTAAAAATATCAGTGTCAGTGCACATAGACCTCTCAAAGTCCCTTGATAACATAATAATCTGTTTCTAAAGTGAGATAGGTCTTAGAGTTTGAGAAAGTTTAGTTGTTATTGTTTAGGCAACAGATTTCTAATGGAAATGGAACTTTCACCAACAGCACATGATGTAAAAGTTTATTTTTGACTTTTCAGTGCCAGACAAAATGTTTACTAAATAGGAAAATACCAAGAGCACCATCTAAGGCAATGTTTGGGGGATGGAGAAACATTAATTCTTCTGGGAAAACAACTTTAATTTTTCCAGACTTCCTCTTCCCTCTTTAAATCGTAATTGCAACCTGTACAAACCTCTCTTTTACCACTTATCTCAAAGTAGTTAAATTATTCATTTAAGTTCCTGCCTCTCCCACTCAAATCTGGGGTCTTTCAGGACACCAGTCGTGTCTTATTTATTATGGTATTTGCAGAACCTTACACAATGTCCAGCCCAAATTAGATCCTTCATAAATATTTATAAATAAATGAATAAATAATTTCTTGAAATTAAGCTGTGGAAACCTATGTATTTTTATCTCCAATGAGAGAAAGGTAAGAAAAATATATCGCAAATGGAATATGGGAAGCAATATTCCAGTATTTTCTTTGTCATATAGTTATCATATGTCACTGAGTTATGTGTAATTAAATGATACACATCTACAACAAGGGATGACCTGCTCCTGAGATGAAGTAAATTGCCCAACAGTTCACGGGAAGTTTGACAGGGAAGATGAAATAATACATGCAAAAATCTTGCAGGTCTCCAAGTTTAATTTTAACATGTAAAAAGCTTAAAAGTCACTACTCCTAAGTTTAAAATAAGTAAAAGCTAAATAAACTGAAAAAATATCAGTGACTTTTCTGTTCCATCCAAGAACAGATTTTAGGACAAGACACTGTCCCCAAATCTGAAGAGTCAGGTGAATTCAGAAAATTAAAGCCATGATCTTCTTTCCTGAAGCAGATGCTGTGGAAACTACACACTTTAAGGAAAACTGAAATGATAATTTGTACAAAGTACTAGTAACTGTATATGGACAAACTTGAGGATAAGAAACCCCTGGGAGCTTAGGTTTTAGGGAACCCACACACTTTCATGATTTTTTTATATGAACACTACCAGGGTCTAGTGGTACAGATCTCAGTAAGATTCTTTCATGGACCTTGTGGGAGAAATAGAGTAGAAATCACTGAAAAATATTTCCCAAGTGTTCTTTGTAACCAAGCCTACATGCAGGGGAGAAACACTTTACTTAAAGCCTCATCCCCATTGGGAATGAGCATCATACCCACTCTAGACCCCTCCAGCTTTCCTGCCTACCAAAGAGAGAAAGAACTACACCATCGGATAAACACTTGTAAAAGTTGCAGGTGGGAGACACAGACTCACTAAAATATGAAATTTAATTAGAAGGTTACAGAAGAGTTCTCCTCTCTTACACAGTACCATCAAACAGGGTTCAAGTATCCTAAGTGTGGATTAAAGACAGATACAGACTCTGGGGAGGAGTCATGAAGAAAGACCAAAGTCAAGAAGGAAAACAAAAACCAAAAAATTTATTATAGAAAAAGTTGAAACTGCTGACATAGCTATACCAAACATTAAACACAGCCCAACTCATAGTCAGATTGGTATAAATCCTCACATTCAAGGCTTATTTACTTCAGTTCTTAACACTTGATAAAATGACCAAATTTCAAAAAGAAATTTAGAAAGAATGTCAACAGACAAGAAAAAAAAAATAGTCTGAAAAGATTGAACAAGCATCAGAAACAGACTCAGCTATAATGCATATTTTGGAAGTTTGAGAGATTTTTAAGTAACTATAATGAAAATGTTGAGGACTGTATTAGAAAAAGTCTACCACATGAATAGATGTGTAGTAGAAGCAAAGGAAAATTCTAGAAACAAAACATGCTGCAATAGAAATGAAGAATGCCTTAATGGGTACATTGGAAGATACAACATGGCCAAGGAAAGATTATAGCTATGGAAATAGAAACTTTCCATTTAAAATACACAAAGAAACAAAAAATTAGAAAAGGTGGAAAATCAAATATTAAAAAACTGTGATAATTTCAAAAGTTATAAATATGTTTAATTGGAATTCTATTATAGAAGGAAAGAAAAAATAGAAGAGAGAAGAAAAAGTTATTCAATAATAGCCTAGAATATTCTAAAATTAAGGATGAACACTGAATAACAGATCCAGGAAGCTCAAAAAACATCAAGAAGGCCAAATGCCTCACACTGCATGTAGGCATATGATATTCAAATTACAGAAAATCAAAAAGAAGCTGAAATGTGCATCGGGAGGTGTTAGATATTAAAATATTATATGGCAAATTTTGATCTATGGGCATTAAATGTTCTATTCGAGGGGTATATAAATATATAAATAATCCCTCTGATACAAAGTATACATTTATGTTTATACACCCCTCTAATAGAACATTTAATGCCTATAGATCAAAATTTTACCATGTAATATTTCAAAAGATGTTTTTATGGGCCATATTATTTGAATTTTATCTATTTTGAGACTTTTAAACACTATTTCTTATAATGATAAATAAAATTTAATATCACTTTAAATGTGACTGCCTTAAGCTTTGATAAATCAAAGTCATATGCAATCAGTTTAACAGATTGTAAGCAAACTGGACAAATCATACCACTCCCCCAAAATTATAGATTTTAATCACAATTGGTTCAAATACTTGAAAATGCAATAAAAATATCATATTTTCCTCTTTATTATTAGTTAACCTTAGAATAAAATTGTCTGTAGAGAAACAAATCTGAGAATTACAGGAGACCTCTCATCAAAAACTGTGTGTGTGTGTGTGTGTCTGTGTGTGTGTGTGTGTGTGTGTGTGTGTGTGTTTTCACATTGCTGCAACACAGATATCACAAGCAGAATGGCTTATAAGCAGCAACTACTAATTTCTCTTAGTTCTAGAGTCAGGAAAGTGCAAGATCAAGATGCAGACAAATTTGGTGTATGGTAAGGACTTGTTCCTCATAGATTTCACCTTCTCATTGTGTCCTCACAGAGTGGAAAAGGGCAAACAAGCTCCCTTGGACAAAAATAGGATAAGGGCTCTCATCTTTTCATGAGAGCTTTTTGCTAATAATCTAGACACTTCCCAAACACCCCACCCCTTAAACCACCACATTGGGTATTAACATGTGAATGCTGGAGGGAAACAATTTTCAGACCACAGCACCATCATGCAAGCAAGGAGAGAGTAGAGCGAACTATTTAAAGGAGTTAAAGGTAAAAAAGTAAACATCAACCTAGAATTATATACACAGCAAGATTATCTGTCAAGAGTTGAAGAGAAATAAAGACTCTCTCTCTCTCAAAAAAAAAAAAAAAAAAGCAAAATCTGAGAGAATTCATCACTAGCAGACCTGCCTTTCAAGAAAAGTTCAAAGAAAATTTTCAGAGAGAAGGAAAAACATATAGGACAGAAACTCAGACTGACAAAAGAAAGTGTCAGAGAAGAGAGAAATGAGGCATAAATAAAAATATTTTGTTTTGTATTTCTAATTGATGTAGAGAATAACTGTTAAAAATAGTAATAAATTAAACAATGAAAGCATATGAATAAGTGAGAGCAATGTCACAAGTAATAGGAAGAAAAAAATCAAGACTACTTTGGGATTTCTGTACTACTCTTGAATTAGTATACTATGATTTGAAAGTAGAGATAGATTTGTTAAAAATGTATGTTGAAGGAATGCAAGTTACAAAGGATATGAAGGACCTCTTCAAGGAGAACTACAAACCACTGCCCAAGGAAATCAAGAGAGGACACAAACAAATGGAAAAAAAAAAGTTCATGCTCATGGATAGGAAGAACCAGTATCATGAAAATTATCATACTACCCAAAGTAATTTATAGATTCAATACTATTTCCGTCAAGCTACCATTGACTTTCTTTGCAGAATTAGAAAAATCTACTTTAAATTTCATATGGAACCAAAAAAAAGGAGTCTGTATAGCCGAGACAATTATAAGCAAAAAGAATGAAGCCGGAGGCATCACACTGCCTAACTTCAAACTATACTACAAGGTCAGAGTAACCAAAATAGCATGATACTGGTAAACAAACAGATATGTAGACCAATGTAGCAGAACAGAGAACTCAGAAATAGTGCCACACATCTGCAACCATCTGATCTTCAGTAAACCTGACAAAAACAAGCAATGGGGAAAGGATCTCCTGTTCAATAAGTGGTGGTGTGAAAATGGGCTAGCCTGTGCAGGAAATAGAAGACAGTGTGGTGATTCTTCAAGGATCTAGAACTAGGAACACCAAAAAGTTATACATCATTCTACTATAAAGATGCTTGCATTTTCTTTTTCCATTTGTTTGTGTCCTCTCGTACTTCCTTTAGCAGTGGTTTGCAGTTCTTGAAGTGGTCCTTCACATCCCTTGTAAGTTATATTCCTGGATATTTCATTTTCTTTTTCACAATTGTGAATGCAAATTCCCTCAAAATTTGGCTCTCTGTCTATTATTGGTGTACTGGAATGCCTGTGATTGTCTATCCTGAGACAATGGGGTTTTCTAAATGTACAATCATGTTGTCTACAAATGGAGACAATTTGATTTCTTCTCTTTCTATTTCAATATTCTTTATTTCTTTCTCTTGCCCAATTGCCCTGGCCAGAACTTCCAATACTATGTTGAATAGGAGTGGTGAGAGAAGGCATCATTGTCTTGTGCCAGTTTTCAAAGGGAATGCTTCCAACTTTTGCCCATTCATTATTATGTTGGCTGTGGGTTTGTCATATATAACTATTATTGTTTTGAGATACATTCAATCAATACCTAGGTTATTGAGAGTTTTTAGCATGGAGTGTTGTATTTTATCAAGGGTCTTTTCTGTATCTATTGAGATAACCATGTGGTTTTTGTCACTGGTTCTGTTTTTGTGATGGATTACATTTATTGATTTGCATATGTAGAACCAGCCTTGCAACCCATGTATGCTTATGGATAGGAAGAATCATTATTGTAAAAATGGCCATGCTGCCCAAAATAACTTATAGATTTAATGCTATTCCCATCAAGCTAGCATTGATTATCTTCACAGAATTAGAAAAAAACTACCTTAAATTTCATATGGAATAAAAAAGAGCCCATATAGCTAAGACAATCTGAAGCAAAAAGAAGAAAGCTGGAAGAACCATGCTACCTGACTTCAAACTATGCTACAAGGCTACAGTATCCAAAACAACACAGTTCTGGTACCAAAACAGATATGTAGACCAATGGAACAGAACGGTGGCCTCAGAAATAACACAACACAACTACAATCATTTGATCTTGACAAACCTGACAAAAACAAGCAATGCGGAAAGGATTCTCTATTTAATAATTGGTACTGGGAAAACTGGCTAGTCATATGCAGAAAACAGAAATTGGATCCCTACCTTACACCATATACAAAAATTAACTTAAGATGGAATAAAGACTTAAATGTAAAACTTAAAACCATAAAAACCCTAGAAAAAAACGTAGGCAGTACCATTGAGGACATAAGCATAGGCAAAACTTCATGACTAAAACACAAAAAGCAGTTGCAACAGAAGCCATAGTTGACGAGTGGGATCTATTTAAACTAAAGAGCTTCCACACAGCAAAGGAAACTATCATCAGAGTGAACAGGCAACCTACAGAATGGGAGAAAATGTTTGCAACCTATCCATCTGACAGAAGTCTAATAGCCAGAATCAGCAAGGAACTTAAACATATTTATAAGAAAATAAAACCCCATCAAAAAGTGGGCCAAGGATATGAACAGACATTTCTCAAAAGAAGACATTTATGTGGCCAACAAACATATGAAAAAAAGCTCATCGTCACTGGTAATTAGAGAAATGAAAATCAAAACCGCAATGAGATGCCATCCTATGCTAGTTAGAATGGTGATCATTAAAAAGTCTGGAAACAACAGATGCTGCCAAGGATATGGAGAAATAGGAATGTTTTTACACTGTTGGTGGGAGCGTAAATTAGTTCAACCGTTGTGGAGGACAATGTGGTGATTTCTCATGGACCTAGAACTAGTAACATTAGACCCAGCAATCACATTACTGGTTATATACCAAAAGGATTAGAAATCATTCTACTATAAAGACACATGCACACATATGTTTATTGCAGCACTGTTCATAAGAGCAAACAAAGACTTAGAACTGACTCAAATTACCATCTATCATAGACTAGATAAAGACAATTTGGCGTATATACACCATGGATCTATGCAGCCATAAAAATGAATGAGTTAATGTTCTTTGCAGGGACATGAGTGAAGCTGGAAACTATCATCCTCAGCAAATTAACACAGGAACAGAAAACCAAATACTGCATGTTCTCACCCATAAGTGGAAGCTGAACAATGAGAACACATGGACACAGGGAGGGGAACATCACACACCAGGGCCTGTTGAGGGGTGGGGGGAAGGGGAGGGAGAGCACTGGGACAAATACCTAATGCATGCAGGGCCTAAAACCTAGATGACAGGTTGATTGGTTGCAGCAAACCACCATGGCACATGTATACCTATGTAACAAACCTGCATATCTGCACATGTATCCCAGAACTTAGAAATAGGAAAAAAAGCCACATGCACATGTATGTTTATTACAGCACTATTTACAATAGCAAAGACTTGGAACCAACCCAATGCCTGTCAATGATAGACTGCATAAAGAAAATACGGCATATATACACCATGGAATACTATGCAGCCATAAAAAATAATGGGTTCATGTCCTTTACAGGGACATGGATGAAACTAGATACCATCATTCTCAGCAAACTATCATAAGAACAGAAAACCAAACATTATGTGTTCTCGCTCTTAAGTGGGAGTTGAACAATGAGAATACACAGACACAAGGGAAACATCACACACCAGGGCCTGTAGGAGGTTGGGGGAAAGGGATATATATACATATAGGGAGAGCATTAGGACAAATACCTAATGCATGCAGGGCTTAAAACCTACAGAGCAGGTTGATAGGTGCAACAAACCACCATGGTACATGTATATGTCATAAACCTGTATGTTCTGCACATGTATTCCAGAACATGTATCCCACATGTATTTATTACAATAAAAAAAAAAAAAAAGTTTATTTTGAGAACACTAGGGTGACAACTGAAAATATTTTTTTAAATGTAATGGTACAACAAAAGGGAAGATAAAGTGGAGTCATACAAAGTGTTCAATTAAAACGAGAGTAAGCAGAAAAAGGATACAAAGAACAAATGCAACAAATAGAAATCTCCTGTGAACATAGTTGATATTAATACAGCTACATCCATAATCACTTTAAATGTGAATGTAATAAATTCTCCATTTTAAAGATGAGATACTATCAGAATGGATTAAACAAACAAACATAAAACAGGACCCAAGTATATGTTGTAGATAATATGTCGGCTGGAGAAACCCCACTTTAAATATATGCTCAAATAGGTATAAGTAAATATATGGAGAGAGATATACAATGGGCTTACACAAATCAAAAGAAGGATAGAGTATATCAATTTAAGAGAAAGTAGACTTTATAACAAAAATATACAGGATAGAGAGGCTATCACATATAATGATAAAGGATAAATTTATGAGCAGACTAATCAAGTCTAAATGTGTATGCAACTAATAACAGTGTCAAAATATGTGAAAAAGTAGTACAACTGAAAGGAGGAATATACACATTCACCCTTATGGTTGGAAACTTAACTTACCTCTCTTAGTAATTAACAGACTAGGCAGGCAGAAAAAAAAGAATATAGTTGGTCTGAACAGCATTAATCAATCATTTTGATTAAATTATACCATTTATAAAATCCTCCACACAATGTGTGGAAGAATATACATTCTTCTCAAAACATTCACCAAGATAGGCTTCATTATTAGCCATAAAAACATAGTAAATTTATGAGTAAAAGTCATAAAAGTTATGTCCTCAAACCACAATGCACCTAAACTAGAAATCAATAACAGAAAGTTAATTAGAATATCCCCAAATATCAGAAGATTATACAATGCATTTTTTATTTCTAACATATAGACCAAAGGGGAAGTTTCAAGAGTGGAGAGAATTTTGGAGATTTCTCAAAGAATTAACAGTTGAACTACCATTTGAGCCAGCAATCCCATTACTGGGTATATACCCCAAGGAAAACAAATAATTCTGCCAAAAAGACACATACACCTGTGTGTGCAATGCAATACTATTCACAATAGCAAAGACGTCAACCCAGGTATCCATTATTGATGTTTGGATAAAGAAAATGTGGTACATATACACCATGAGCTACTACATAGCCATAAAAAAGAATGAAATAATATTCTTTGCTGCAACACAGGTGCAGCTGGAAGCCATTATCCTGTGAACTAACACAGAAACAGATAACCAAATATTGCATGTTTTCACATATCAGTAAAAGCTAAGCCTTGGACCTACATGGACATTAAGATGGGAACAGTTGACTCCGGAGAGTACAAGAATGGGGAGGAACAGAGGGGGGCAAGTGCTGAAAACTACTGGATACTTTGCTCACTTCCATGATGATAGATTAATTGTACTCCAAACACCAGCATCGTGCAATATCCCATTGTAACAAACCTGCACATGTACCCCTAGAATCTAAGTACAAATTAAAAAAATAATAAACTAAATAAAATTTAATATACAGGTTTTAATTTTTGAGATTTTAAAGTGGAGGTTTTAGAGAAATGTATAACATTATATGAATGTATTGAAAAAGCATTAAGATCTAAACAATAAGTTTCAACTTTGAGAAACTAGAGAAATAAGAGACATTTAAGTATAAAATAAGCAAAAGAGAAGAAATACTATTTAGAGCAAAAATCAGTGAAATTGAAAACAGGAAAACAGAGAAAATCAATAAAATCAAGTTGCTTGTTTGAACAGATAAAGAATAATTCTAAATCTCTAGTCAGGCTAATGAAATAAAGAGATAAGATACCAATTACTACTAACAGAAATGAAAACAGAGTGATCGCTATTGATTCAATGGACATTAAAAATAAAAGCATACTACTAACAGCTCTAAATTCACAAATTTGATAACAGATGAAATGGACCGATTCTCTGGAAAGCATAAATAAAACATATACAAGGAGAAATTGATGATCTAAATAGGTCTATAACTATTGAATGAATTGAATCAATAACATAGACCGTACATACTTCACAAAATTGACTCAGAATTGATCATAGCTTTCAATTAAAACAAACAAACTATAAACTTCCAGAATAAAACACAGGAAAATATGTGTCCTTGAGTTTAGTGATACATTTTCATATATAATAACAAAGCGAACATCCATAAAATTAAAAAAAATACATGTATAAGTTGGACTTTATTAAAATTAAAATTTTTTGGTCTGCAAAATACACTGAAAGAGAATGAAATGATAAGTCATACATTGGGAGAAAATGTTTGCAAAACACATATCCGATAAAGAACTTTTATCCAAAATGTACAAAGATCTCTTTAAACTCAATATTATAAACAAAAACCCAGTTATAAAATGAGCCTAATATCTGAACAGACACCTTACCAGAGAAGATACATAGAAGGAAATAAACATGTAGAAATATGCTTATGATCATGCATCATGAGATAATTGCAAACTAAAGCAGCAACAAAATAAACACTTATTAGAATACTAAAAATTCAGTATCTGACAAGGGCAGTTGCCAGCAACGTTGTGGAATCAAGGAGCTCTCCTTCATTACTAGTGCGAATGCAAAGTGGTACAGCCACTGGGAAGACAGTTCAGCAGTATCTCACAAAAAATAACCTATGCCTATCTTACTAAAATATCCAGCAATCTCTCTCCTAGATATTTGCCCAACTGACTTAAAAACTTATGTTCACACAAAAACTTTGACATGATTGTTATAGCAGCTTTATTCATAACTGCTCCAAACTGGCTGTAACCAAGGTATCCATTAACAGATGAATGGATAAACAAACTAGGGTTTGTCAATTCAAAGAGATGGCTAAGAAAGCCACCTACTCTGTAATTTCAATTATCATACAGTGTGGAAAAGGCGACACTACAAAAATGATTCAAGGATTAGAGGTTGACAAGACTTTAAGTAGTGTATATATATGTATATATATGTATATATATGTGTATGTATATATATATAGCTCAAAAATTCCCAGAGCTACACACACACACACACACACACACACACACACACACACGTATATATATGACTGAATACATATATAGCTATATATGTATACAAATGGCTGTATATGTATATACATGTATATATGTGTATATATATACACATATATATGACTGAATACATATATAGCTATATATATGTGTATATAGAGAGCTAAAAAATTACCTGAGCTATATGTATATATATAGCTCAAAAAATACATATGTATATGTATATATGTATATGTGTATATATATACACATACATATGTATATTATATATATGTATATGTGTATATATACATATATACATATATACACACACATATATACATATATGTATATATATACACATATACATATATATACATATACATATGTATTTTTTGAGCTATATATATATATACACATACATATGTATATGTATGTGTATATATATATATAGCTCAAAAATTCCCTGAGCTCAGGGAATTTTTCAGGGTGATGTACCTATTCAATATGATACTGTTATGTTGATGTGTGATACTATATATTTGTAAGTAGCTGTAGAATTTTATAGCATACAAAGTGCACCTTAATGTATGCAAAACTAAAAAAAAAATAAGATCACAGGATGAAATGGAGAGTGCAATAAAATAAAACAATGTAATTCTATGAGAAACATTTAAAACAACTTCACTGAAGGAGGTGGAGTGAAAGGTTGAATTGCATCCTCCCCAAAAAGAAATGTTGAAGTCCTAACTGCATTAACTCAGAAAGTGATCTTTTTTGGATTATTGCATGTGCTATTAGCAAAAGTGACATCATGCTGAAGTAGGGTGTGTCATCAATCCAGTATAATTGGTGTCCTTATAAGAAGATGGCCCTATAAAGGCAGATGCAGGGGAAATGCCATGTGGAGATGGAGGATTGTAAGAACCTATTTATAAGTCAAGGATTACCAAAGCTTACCAACAAACCATCGGAGCTTAGAAGAGTCAAGGATGGGTTCTCCTACTGGTTTCACAGGGAGTATTGCCAGACAGATATCTTGATTTTGGACTTCTAGACTCTAGAATTGCATGTCAATACATTTCTGTTGTTTTCAGCCATCTAGTTTGTGGCATTTTGTTATAGCAGTCCTAGGAAATTGATATACTCCTTCAAACCCACAACTGCAGTGTAATCATGTGATAAACATTAGACAAGCCCAGTTGAGGGACATTCTACAAAATGGTTGAACAGTGCTACTAAAAATCATCAAGATCATCAAAAGCAGTGAAGTTCTTAGACACTGTCACAGCCAAGAGCAGTCTGAGAATTCATAACAATGAAATGTAATGTTGCATTCTGGATAGGATCCTGGAACAGATAAAATACATTAAGTAAAACAATGGAAATTGGAACCAAATATGAACATTAGTTGATAGTAATGTGTTGATATTGGTCCACTAATTGTGCCAAATTACCTTAACTATGTTAATCTAAGTTATCTATGTTAGAAACTGGATATGGAGTACGTGGGAACTGTATTATCTTCATAATTTTTGTCTGCCTAAAACTATTCTAAAATTATAAGTTTGTTAAAAAAAACTAAAAACATTAATAGCCTAAACAGGACAGAGGAAAACAGGAGAGATGGTAGAGGAGATCTGCTACATGTCCTGATGTGTTCAGCGGCAACTTAGTTCCGTGTTTCACTAAGGAGGAATTGCCTTCTTTTGTAATTTGATTTTCCTTTTGAAGATTCACAGTATATGTTAGAATAAAAAGCCCCCAAGAAGTCCCACGTAAAGAAATCAGTGGTACTCAATTTTACTTAGCATTTCCAGTTTTAATTGTGCATTTTTATTAATGCCTGTATAACTGGATCTTCAGATGTACTTGGTTAAATGCTGACTGTTGGTTAGATTTTGTGATTTAAGAGCCAAAACCAGGATGCCATTCCAGTTTCGTCAGATTCCACCATTAAGCTTAAGGAATTGGAATAGGGCGTGACCTCAGGACGGGGGAAGGTACACTAGAAGAGTAAGCCTGGAAAGACTGAGTTCCTCTGTCGACTGCAGAAACTACTAGTGTATATCCCAGTTCACCTGTAAATTTCACCCACAGTGGCTGTGCTGGAAGTGTGAACAGAGTGAGTTGATAAGTCCTGGGGAGGATAAGTAGTCGATAATAAGTACACTGGGTATGAAGAGCTGGGGGGGTCCCTGAGACTTAGTCAAGGAAGTAAAAGAGTGACTCCTCTTTTCCGGGGTTGAGACTATAGTCCTTTATCTGTTATCACAGACCCTGGGGAAATGAGGGTCCTCAAATCTTTATGCAGATCATAAATGAGCATTGCGTAGACTAAACAAAATACTTCACACATCTATGTATTTTTTTTCCATGTGTAAAAGTGGCTGAAAGAAATTGAATGAATTAATTTAATTTATAAATGCCACTGCATATACACTACTCTCTCAATCATTGTATATTTTCTCAATTAATGTGCATTAAAACAGTGCTAAAATATTGGAGACCTCAAAAAAATTAGCTATTTTCAAAAATACTGTATCTAGACCAAAATGGGTAGAATGAATGACGTATCAACATCATGAATGAAGCTCAAAAGCTGTTATTCATGGTATCCAGTTGCTATACTAACTGACTAATTGTCAATACTTAAGAACAAATAAAGAGGTGTCAGATATTATGATATTGCATAGTGAGTTTTGAAATTAATTTTCTCTGAGCAACCATTTCCCCAACAAACAGAGTTTAAAGTGTTTGGGCTATATAGGCTGACAGCCTTTTCAGCTTTCTAGTTGCCAGTATTTTTACTTACTAACCATATACAGTTATATATTCTGTTGTTGTCCCCATCTGTTAAATGGGTTAATATTCCTTTGTGCATATATTATACACATTGGAAGTTGTATAGATATTAGCGGTGTATCATTCCAGCAAAATGGTAGGCGTTCTTTATGATTTTTTTACCAAGTTGTTTTAATTAATATAGTTTTGATCTTTCTACCATATAAATGTAAAAAATAATTTTAGTAGGAGTGTTGTAATAAATAAGACATAAAACAGGCACAGTAAAGCTTAAAACACAGTAAACCTGAGATGATAAAGAATTAAGGTGACAGTAACCTGAATTGGATGTGAAATGATATAGCACTGAATTTTCTTTCCCCAAATTGCTAAGCTTTATGCTCCTATTTGATTTTCATTGCTTGGGTAAAGGGGTAGGAATGAATTAAGTGGAGAGCTGCTTTCTTGAAATGTAGTTATTGAGAAAATTATGACCACATGTCTAATAAAACCATCTACTTCAAGCTGTGTTCTAAGCTCTGGAGATAGAGCTGCAGACTAAGTAGATAAAGCTTATGCAGAGCTTACATTTTACCAGGAGAAGAGGCAGTGACATATGTATAAGTATGTAATCAAATAGTGCTCTAACAAATAAGCCGGATGATGAAATCATAAAATAATGGTGCAAAGGGAGAGACTTTTTAAAATAGTATGATCAGAAAGATGTTTTGGGAAGGGAAGGAAAGTAGCCACATCTAGGAAGGAATATTTCAAGTAGCCAGAAAAAGTACGAAGGCCCTTCCTAAGGGCAAGCTCGTTGTGTCTCAGGAAGAATGAGCAGATCAGCAAGGCTGGAGTGGAGTGAGACATGGCAGACTTGTTCAAAATGAAATCAAAGAAATTCTCAGGAACAGGATCACGTGTATGCATCTTCAAAATAATAGTAGGGCTTTTTAAAAAACAGGCTTCGTTTTTATAGCAGTTTTAGGATCACAGCAAAATTCAGCTGAAGCTACAGCGATGTCCTGTATACTTCCTGCCTTCACACGTGCATAGCTTCTGTCATTATCAACATCCTATACCAGAATGGTACATTTATTAACAATTGATAAACCTGATCATAGGTATCTTGAGTTCATTCTTATTGAGATAGGAAACCACAGGGAATGTGATCAGATAAGTGACATGATCTGATTCACTTTCCTGGCTGTTGTGTGGAGAGCAGACTGTGGCAGGGGAACTAACAAGAGTGGAAGAAGGAAAATTCATTTGCAAGTTACTGAAAACTGGAACAGAATTATAAGGGCTAATTGGCTTACAATATTAGTGTTGTAGAAAGTAGAAAGTGGTTATGTCAGGATACACTTTGAATGTAGAGGTGACAGTACTTGCTAATGGATCAGATGTAGAATGTGGGGAAAAAAAAGGATGACTCAAGGATTTTGTATATGCATTGATGAATACTTGAATATGTAGACATCTTTATGCATGTCAGTCATTCTGAACATTTTGTCTCTAATACAGCAGTGATAAACATGTGGAAGATCACAGGTCATAACCTGCTATTATTTAACTCCGTAAGGATTGGAAATGTGTCTGCTTTGTTCACCACCGCAGTCCCAAACCTTAGAATAGTGCCCGGAACATGGTGCCCAGCTTTAAAGAAACTGGTTAAATAAATTAATCAAAATTAATAACAGGAGAAGAGGGTTAAATAACTCATTATGGGTTGAATACACATGACTCTTTTAAATTAAAAGGGTTTGATTTGAAGTTTGAAGGCATTTTGTGGAAAATAATTTACTAATGAGTGTTCTCCAACGTTTCTAGCTAAAAACAGGTATTTATTAAGGCATTGCATAAGTTTCACTGCTTTGAACCATTAGCAACTGTAATAAATGTGATATTAGAATATGACATGTGTGAAATATGTATGAATTCATTTTTATTTAAAATTTTGGTTTTGGAATCCTTACTTTCCAACTCAAACTAGCATAATTAGCATAATATTACCTTTTTATCAGCACAGACTTCAGTTTTATATTATCTTGACCTCACCCTTCAAATTCTATTACATGTTCTGACTGCCTTTTAAAAATTATTAGTAACCTTTGGAGCCCTCTGTCATCTATCTACCCATTTTTCTTTCACTCTACTCCCATGTATTCTGCTTTTCTTTTTTTTTTTCTGTTTGTTTTTCACTTCCCTAAATATACATGGCTACATTTCCAGTATCCTTTTATAAGTTCCTTTTTGTTCCTTAAATTTTTAGACTTCAAATATGTAGTTTTATCCAGTTTAATTAGTCAAATTCCTCAATTTTTAGAACCTACTGATGTAATCTTACAAATAATGTAAGATTAAGCGGGATAGAATACCTATAATTTGTCAACCTTCTCTTCTCCCTTAATACATGCATTATTGATTTCATATTTATGTTTCATCTGCATATTGAGTCATTAATTTCAAGAAGATAAGGAGAAGGATTCATCCTGTCCTAAGTGCTCAGAGTTGTGGATTGTGGTGGCCTTGAGAATGAGCTGTTTGGGTTTTTTTATTTCAATGAGTATAATTGACAGAGGGCTGCAGCCTCTGTAAGTTCAGTGACAGCTTCTTTTGGCAGGCTGGGGCCAGCAGCTGAAGAGGCAATCACAGAGATAGGCTTGATGCCCTTTGGAACAAAGTAACTGAAGCAAGATGGAAGCTCTTAACCACTCGAAGTCAAGAGGCCTTTGTAACCTGGAATACTAAGAGGGGTAGCCAGGGAATTAGACATGCCTGGTGGAACGGTTAATAGATCATGATGTTCTTGGGAGTAAAATAAGTAGAAAATCATCAAGGATACTGCCGAATATTTATTTGCTATTTTTCAAGAAGAGCAAGAATAGAGAATCAGGAGGCTGAGCCTGGTCATCCCAATTAAAAAAAATAAAAATTCATGATCTCTTCTTTATCCTCAGACCAGAATCAATGTTCAGATCCAGAATGAATTGCTAAAAGAGGTAACTAGGTTCCTATGAGGAAAAATCCTTGAAGAGTGATGTTTTCCTCAGTTCTCCCTCAAAGGCCCTAAGACTTTTATGTGAGCAGTTATATCCTAGAGAAAAATGATTAGCCAGACATTTTGGGCATTGGACACTAACCAATTGATTATTGGTTATAAAGCCTGTTTAAAAGAGTGGGGTCCTGGAGTTCCACAGCATCATCATGAGCCCCTTTTTCTTAGATTGGAGGCCTGTGGTTAAAGTCCACTGACAGGGAGTCCAGTATGTCTGCAAACCCCCCTGGAGGTCATGTCCCCAGTCCCTAGAGGTGATACATGTGGCATCTGATGTAGCCACCACATTGGTTCTCTAGTCTGACAGATAAGTTATGAGAGTGGAAAGATCAAGTGTAAATTTCTAAATCTGCGTAATTCAGTTCACCTCCCATCCTCTGCCAAGCCAAGACAGTAAGTAAAAATCAACATCGTATCCATTAAAAACACAAATGGTGCAGGAGTGTTAGTTCCTGTCATATCTCCATGTAATTGTAGACTACTACAGACTTAACTGATTAGAAGCCCTGATCACAACAGCTTTACCAGATGTAGCATCATGGCCAGGGAAGATTAATAAGGCCTCAGGTACACAGTATGTGGCCACTCATTTGGTGAACATATACTTTTGTGTTCCAGTTTCAAAAAAAGAAATCAGAAACAGTTTGCATTTAAATTGGAGATCCAACGATATTCACTTAAAATTTTGTCTCAGGGCTATGTTAACTTTCCACCCCTTCCAAAGAGCTCTGTAGCACTTGTACATCCCACAGGACATCACACAGATTCATTACATTGACAATATCATGCTGATTGTACAGGGTAAGCAAGAGGTGATAAGCGTGCTGGAGGCATTGCTAAGACAGTTTCTCTACAGAGGGTGCAAGATAAATGAAGTTTCAGGAACCAGCACAGTGAAGTGTTAAGGTATTCAGTTATTAGGGCCATGCCAAAAATACTGTCAAAAATAAAAGAAGAAATGCTACAGATTGCATCCTCACTACAAAGAGGGAAGAACAGAAGCATGCAGCATCTTAGGGCTTTGAAGACAGCACATTCCATATACTGCTCCAGCCCATCTTACCAGTGACATGGAAGCCTACTAACTCTGAGTAAGATACCCAGCAGTAAAGGACTCTGCATCAGGTGTTTGTAGGTCATTGCTACTATCTGAATGTTTGTCCCCTACATTTCAAATGTTGAAACTTAATCTCCAATGTGGTGATATTAAGAGGTGAAGTCTTCGGAAGGTAATTTGGTCTTCAGGCTAGAGATCTCATGATTGGGATTAATGATCTCATAAAAGAAGCCTGAGGGAGCTTGTTTGACCCTTTCATCTCGTGAGGATGCAGGGAGGTTACCATCTATGTATGAGAAAGCAGGTCCTCATCAGATGCCAGATCTGCTGGTGATTTCATTTTGGACTTCCTGGTCTCTAGAACTATAAGAGACAAATATGTGTTGTTTATAAACAACCCAGTTTATGGTAATATGTTATAGCATCCCAAATAGACGAAGACAGTCATGTTGTCATCATCCCTGAAACAGACAGTATAATCAAGCTGACCCTATATTGTTAAAGATGTCATGAGCGTAAAAGGTGCCATGCAAAGTTCATGTCAAGCTCCAGTGAGAGAGTCACAACATAGCCTCATCACATTCTAGAGCAAGACTATGACTTTCATAGCAGATTATATATCCTTGGAAAATGGATTTTGAAATGTGACTGGGCCAAGGTGGAGATGGACAGTAATGATTGTTTTCCTTGGGGCAGCAAGTATTACTCAGAACTGCCTCTTAGGATCTGAGTTATATTAGGCCTGAAAATCCTAGAGTTGGACTAGACTAGTAGCAGTTCATCATAAGTTGAAATGTTAGATCTGGGATTCAGCATGAACATGCCAGAGAGGTAGAGCAAACTGCTGGAGCAGTAGACCAGAGGCTCCATGTCACCCTAATAGTTGCCCCTGAGCCCCTTCCCTGGCTCACATCCATGGCATCAGGGCCCTGTACAACCAGCTCAAAAAGGAGGGAAAAATTTGAGTTTGGATTGTGAGTCGGTCAGCTTAGTGCATGAGTGTGAACCAAAAATAAATAGTGACTGAGTTACAATCACTCAGGGGCAACCCTAAACAGGACATTGTTTAGGGTTGAGAGAAAAAAAAAATGTTCCTAATAGGTAGAGCTATGAGCAGTGCACCTGGTCGTCCCTGTGTGTGGAAGGAGAGGAAGACTGAGGTGAGGATATATACAGATCCCTAGTCAGTGTCCCAGCTGATGTTCAGGGGCTCAGAAGGAAAGAAAATGAGAAGGGCAGAGAAAGAATGTCTGGCATAGAGACACATGGACAGGTGTTTGGGAAATGGTATGAAGTGTGTAAAGCCTTTTATGTTACACATTAACATCCCACAGAAAACACCTACCACAGAAAAGGCGCTGAAAAGCCAAATAGACAAAAGGGACACAATCTTCATTAGCTGGGCTTTGTCACTGGCCACTGCAGAAGTTGTGTGAGGAACATGCGAGTGAAGTGACCATGCTGGCGGAGGCAGAGGCTGAGTATGGGCCCAAGTTGCTCTAATTTTTCTGCAGTTGATACCAATGCTAATTCTCTAACGTGGCAAGATTCCCTTAAGAGAAAAAGATGGCTTTTTTCAGTCCCTATGAAGAGTATTTTTCATCTTTAGAAGGAATAGTCATTAGTCCTTACAAGACAGATACTATTTCAGGTAGAGCTTTGCCTTTCCTCCCCAGTGAGCCTCGGTACACACACTCTCCAGGGATTTTCAGAATATTTGATCCACAGTCATGAAATCACACATAGTGTGGCATCTGACAGCAGGATCCACTTCACAGCCTAGTAAGCGTATGAGTGGGTGCAGAGTAGATGTGGAACACTGCACCATGACTAGAGGTCACCACACGGGATACATTGATCATTTCACATATTCTGCCATCTGGTTGTACCCAGCCTCATAGAATGCTGAAATGATCTTCTAACAACTCAGCTGAAACACCAGCTCAGAGTCAGTACTCCAAAATACTAGGTTTCATTTTTTTAGGATGCAATGTATATATTAAATCTAAGATTTCCACATAGTGTGATGTTCTCAATAGGGTCTAGGGATGAAGAGCTGGAAACAGAAGCAGCCCCCCTCAGAAAGGATACCTCAAAAGTCCTATTGAACAAGAAGTTGTGGTTGCCACCAGGGCACTTTATACTCATTGTTTCAAGGCACCAGCGATTAAGAAAAATGTTACACAACTGAGAGAAGCAGTTGCTTCAGATCCGCGAGAGGAGGCAGGGCATTTGTGAAGGTGAGCACGTCAGAATACATACTAATCTTAATAGATTCACTTTGGCTCTAACCAGTATGCCCTTGGCTCATTATAATTGCAAATAGACCTGAGACTAAGAGAGGTGTGCTTCCCAGCACCCTCATTTCAGATGCAAATATCAGTTGCCAAGTTTATGGACAAAACTTAGAATCTTTACATGTGCAAAGATGTCATTGCTGTATCACTTTTGATGGTCAGGAGTTGGGAGCAAGTGGAGATCACACCTTTGTTAAGAAAAAGAAAACACATGTTACATGTATACCATGGAGCCATATGCAGAACTTCAAAGAGGCAGAGAATTGGCTGAACACAAAATAACATGCCTAGACGTTAAAAATAGTGTTTATTGGAAAAAGTAAAGAAAATAAGGAGATATTTAAGATAAGATATTAATGATCATTAAAGGCATATGCCCACTAAAAGACAATGCACATTTTGAAAGAACAAACACATACCCACACACCACATTAGAATATTAGAATGATATTCTGCCTTTTGGGAAGTTTGGAGGAGAATAGGTGTTTAGGCATTAAAACAAATAAAAAACCCTAAAACTAGTTAGTTAGGCAGAAAAAATCAAAACAAAAACATAGATGCTTCTCAATTTATGATTGGGTTATATTCCAGTAAACCCATTGTAAGTTGAAAATATTGGATATCAACAATGTGTTTAATGTATCTAACATAGCAAACATCGTAACTCAGCCTAGCCTACCTTAAATGCGCTCAGAACATTTACGCTAGCCTACACTTGGGCAAAACCATCTGACACCAACCTGTTTTAAGTTGAGTGTCTCATTCATGTTTACCCTCACAGTCACGCAGCTGACTGGAAGCTGCAGCTCGCTGCCTCAGTCCAGCATCCCAGCCCTAGGAAAAGACCAAAGTGCAAAATTCAAAAATCCAAGTAAAGTTTCTACTGAATGCGTATTATTTTTCCACCATCCAAACATCAAAAAAATTGTGATTTAAACCATTGTAAACCAGAAAGCATCCATAGTGCCCACCAAGTACTTTTCTCGCCATCACCTTTTCAGGTATCCAACACTCTCCTCCACCTCAATAAATGCTACTTCTAAAGCATCCTTTATTCCAACACTTGCAATACTTAAATTCATGGTAGACTGAGGTGCCTGGCCATCATAGACATCGGCAGACATTTTCCAGATGACTAGTTGTGAATTTAGGCAACGATTCTCTATCCTGCTCCAACTGCTTCCCCTCCACTTTATGTCACTTTCCCTCAGGTGATTGACCTGTCACTTGGCTTTGGTTTTGTGCTTTGGTTTCCTTTTATTCCCTCAGTCTTAATCCAGGAAGTTTCTAGTTCTGGCTTAGTTGCATAGAATGTATTATTTATACAAAAGCCCAAAAGAAAAATTCAATTTTTCATAAAAAAAGAGCTTTTGAGAGTCATCTTCCATCACTAGTGATTCTTTTAAATTTTGTTTTGGTTTGGCTTTTAGGGATTTAAGCTATAATCATTTATGAGAAAAAGAGCTCATTAGGATAAGGTAATATATTGCTGTTCTGCAAATAATATTATAAACATTGTCCACAAATCATGAATTTTACCAAAACATAAACAGTGTAGCTCCCATGGAAAACACCCCACAGGACCCAACCACTTGGACAGGGGTTCCATCATCAGAGTATGAAGGGCTTATTTATTTATTTGTTTATTTAACCAACTATGATCTGGAATCACTTTAGGTATGAGACGTTCCCCTCTTGTTCAGTTAGAAAAACAGAATACAGCTTCTATAAGAATGTATCCTTAAGGACAAAACATCAGATTCAATACTTGACTATTAGCCAATTGACAATAACCTGATAGACCTAATTAATAAGCACGCTGCTGTCATTTTTCTGGACTGAACCTAAGAATTCATATTTTCTCTGAATCAATGGTTTTCACTTAATGCATTTGGTAACAAAAAATGCTACAAAGTGTTCTAATAGATACTGAGCACTTGCTGTGTACCCAGCACAGCTTCTCGTGCCTTGTGTATATTAATTCATGAAATCCTCCAAACATGCTCATGAGAGGCACAATGGTGAACCTCAGTTTCTTGTTAAGGAAATACAGATACGGAAACTTCAGGTAAATTGTTCAGGTTTGAAGAAGGACAAGCTGCAGAATTGGAGGTTGAACTTAGGCCTTCTTGCTCTGAACCTTTGTTCTTCACCCACAGCAGAAACTCTCTCCCCCAAATTCTTTCAAGTTGTTTTAATTTTTTCCACCATTGTTTGTGTGGGAAATGTGTGAAGTGTAGACTGAGGAATTCTTTTTTCTAACATGAATAAAAAAGTAATGCTCTCTTCGTCTTGCAGAATGAGAATGGCGATTTTGTTTTGCTTTGTTTTGAGACGGAGTCTTGCTCTGCTGTGCAGGCTGGAGCGCAGTGGTGTGATCTTGGCTCATTGCACACTCCCTCTCCCAGGTTCACGTGATTCTCGTGCCTTGGCCTCCAAAGTAGCTGGGACTACAGGCATGTGCCACCACATTCAGCTAATTTTTTTATTTTTAGCAGAGATGGGGCTTCACCATAACGGTCAAGCTAGTTTCAAACTCCTGACCTCAAATGATCCACTGCTTCAGTCTCCCACTTTGCTGGGATTATAGGCATGAGCCACCGTGCCCCAGTCAGGTTTTTTTTTTTTTTTTAATTGTTTTTGTTCTTGATAGCAGGACACTTAAGAATTCCAGTACTCAGTAGTTTCAGCCCAAAGCAGACACCTGCAATCACTATGATGTTTTAATCCATGGTACTTATGTTTTTGATGTTGATGTTATCTACATGTTTAAAAATATGTGTAACATTATGGTTAGGTTCACGTAAATAAGGGTAAGACAAATAATGGATAGAGAATGAAGTATTCACTAGCTTTGTAATAGTTTTTAACTGAAGCTTAAAACGCCACGCCTCAGTTTGTAAAAGTTGTTAAATGAGTGTATGAGTAACTGCTTCAGGATATTTTTTAAAGTATTAAACTAATTAAAGCATGTTTAGTGATTAGCACAGTGCTTGGATATTAACCAAAATGCAATGCTGGTATTATTATTATTTATTAGATTAAATAATAATCCTCCCAGGAGAATTGGTTGGGGCTTTATATGTATTTTTTTTTTTCTTTTCCGTTTTGGTGATCTTAGAAGTGTTCTGTTTTGAGTCGTTTCTGTTTATTTATACTAGCAAGCTCTCCAGGAAATGGACTTTGCTGCATCAACTTGAGCCATGGAATCCTAATTTAACTCAATAACAGCTAGAGTGGATACTATAATTTTTAGTGAAATGGTGCTATGTCCTGAGGAGGGTGGAAGACAAAATATCCAATATCTAAGGGGGACAGTTAGAATAGTAACATACATTTCTGTAATACAACCTGTCTAGAGGAAGAGATGTATAGCAAATTGTTAGCTCCTTTCCTAGTGCTCGTTTCTTCTTCAGTCCCGATCCATCATCCAGGAATAGTCTCATCATTTTCAACCAATGGGGTAAGAATGAAAGAGAACATATTTCAAGATTTTCTAACTTTAAAACACAGATATTGAGATTACAGGGATTAAAATGGCTACATTTGCAAGAATGGCTTATTTTATGAATTACACAGGCTGGAAGATGTTTGTCTGGAAAACGAAGCTACTGATCTTTTAAGAGGAGGCTCTTGGCAATCTGCCTTCACTCTGTTTTGCTCTGAGTTACTGACGCTTTCGGCTTACCCTCTGCTTTCTGCTGACTATCTGGGAAAAGCCTGGCTTTTCCTCTAAATTGAAAGCAGAACTCTGATTTTAAAGTGGAAAACACTTATATAAAAAAAGAAAACAACAACACATGACAACTCACCTCCTCATTTGGACACGTTAAAGTTATTCTAAAATCCTCTAGTCATTCTCACTGCAAGACACAAGATTTTATGTAAGAAATAGGAATATTGCTTCAAAGTTAAAAAGCACATGTCCTAAAATAATATTGTTACATATTTCTAGGATCTTTCTTGAGTAGATTCTTCTCTCTACCATAAATGCAAATTTAAATCTATCTGAATATTCCAAAATCAAGATTGTTCTTAAAAAATTAATCAAGCACTTGAAGAAGAAACCTTTGAGTGCTTTCATGCCATGCAGTGGGGCCATGTGTGTACTCTAGATTACATGGCTGTTTGCTGCAGACAGATTGCAGCAGTCTGACTCTGAGGGCGCTTCCATCAGGGCCATCATTTTTGATGTAGATTGGTAATCACCCAGCATGTTGCCTTGAATTCAGTCTCAAGTTGTTTGTATTCCTTTTTACTAATTCCACCCAATATTTTCATATCTTAAATTGCATTAAGAGTGGAGAGGTGAGAGGCTGTTAGAATACCGAAGTACATTTTGAATTATTAAATTGATTTATATCTTCATTATTTCTTAACCATTATTAAGGCTAGAGAGAAGAGAATCTTCTCTCAAGAATTCCTGTGCCCAAAGGGAAACGTTCATAGTTCATCTCATCCTGAGGTAAATTTTGTAAGTTATGTTGACTCTACATTTTAGATTAACTCATTCATTCATTCAATTACTCAATAAATGATACGTTTGCTAATGTGTTCTGTGAACCAGACATTGGTGATCTGGGGGCAAAAAATACAATAAACCTTGTGTCTTTTCTCAAGGAACTTTTATGATTTTAGGGGGAATCGATAATCAAAACAGGAAGTGGAATTCAGTGTGAAAAGTTCTATAGAGAGATACTTAAGAATGACACTAACAAATTATTTTGTGTCATGTAGCCATAATCAATTGTTGACTCTCTTGAAATCCATAGTCAAAAAACAGTGAACTTGATGTATAACTAACAGAATAGTATAACTTAGGTGTTTTATCATTGCAGCTTTAGAAAGGGCATGTGAAATTCTTCTACTTGGAATGACTTCCTCATCTCAGCTCACAGATTTCTCCTGTTTCTTCACTTGGCCAACTTCTCCAGACCCTCCAAATTTGTAGACGAATATTTTCTGCTCTGTGAATCTTTTTCTGATTTCATCTTAAAGACTTGGTAGTTCTTGTTTTCCATCTATTTCAATGTGCAAATGTCTATTATAAAAATTACCTTAGGGCAGTGGTTTTCAGAGAGCTGTCCTTAGATCAGCAGCATCAGCATCCTGTGGGAACTTGTTTGGTGTGAATTACTAGACTCCTTCTTAGGCATGCTAAATCAGACACCAGGGCTTCTGTCCAGCAATCTACATTTTTACAAACCCTGTGGTAATCCTGATGCAAAACAGAACCTGAAAAAAATCATACTTTTGTTTATTGTAATTTCAAATTTGTTTGTCTGTCTTTCCATTAAATTGTATAAAACTTGAATGCTGGGATAATGTCTTTTCACCCTAAAAAATTGAAGTACTGAATACAGTAATTTGTGAAAAAATCAATTAAAAACTTATTATGAAGCTTTATTCTTTTAGGTTAGTATTCTCTTTCTCCAGAAACCTCAGCTGATACACATATCTACCAAAGAGACATATAATTGAGGTAGAAGGAATGTAACCCATCAGCTATCACCTGATGGAGTGTGAGGCACCATGGTTTATTAGACAGTTATTGAGTTAATTAGCAATCGAACTCTGGTTCTAGTACTTTAGCCAGAGAAAATCACCCTTTTTGAATCTTTATTTTCTTATGTGTAGAACACTGATCATAACAAATCAATCACAGGATATCCATAGACATAAGATGGAAAAAGATATGTATAAAACCCCGATCGTATGTATTATTAGTCACAGAATTCTGGTTCCTCTGAGAATCTTGTATTCTTTGTTGAAGAAGTGTATCTTATTTTCTTTTTTCAGCTTCTTTGCTCAAGGTTTCAGGATTTAAACCTACCTACCAGTTGCCTTGAATGGGGAAACTAAGACACATTTCTGAAGCAGGACATTGTAGTTGGCCTTAAGAAGAAGGAATTAGAATAGAGGTCAAGAAAAACAAAATAAGGTAGTACAAGAGATCTAACATTTCCAGAGTTATAGATAATGTGATTGAATGTGTTCAAATGGGTAGCAAATACAAAATAGTACTGGGTTTAAGGCCCTTTATGTTGCACACCAGTAAAGATGGATACACACATGTTTAAAACAAAGATAAATGTGTGTGTGTGTGTGTGTGTGTGTGTGTGTGTGTGTGTGTGTGTGATATCTCCATTTCAAGGCTGTTTTTGCAGGAGAATAGCATCTTCTTCAATTGCAAGATTAATGTAAAATTTGCAATAAAAATCAAAATTGCAGTAGCATATCATTTTGAGTATACTAATTTGTTACTACACTAAATTTTACAGATCTATTATCTCACTTCAGAGCTAGCTGCATAATTTGTGGGACCCCATGCAAAATAAAAATGAGGAGCAGTTTGTTAAAAAATTGTGAAAGATTGCTATTAAAGACACTAAAATATAAAGGTTTTCCTACATTCTAGTGTCTCTGTGTAGGTTTTTCTTGATGTTTTAAAAAATTTACTGTTTAACATCATTCTAAGCTAAAGAAAAACTAAACTTTTTAATTATTAGCAAATTTTGCCTTTCATATTTATAATTTTTAATGTCCATTTAACTCATCTATAAAATTACTGAAATTACATAACATGTATATTTTTAGCTTGTGCATAGATATACCCTTTGTTCTTATAGCAGTGGAAATGCTACACAAAACTAACTCACCTGTTCTATTTCATCTCTTTGGTATGATAAGTGCACCGTCTGCCAATACTCTGTCTTTGGTTACTAGTAAGTACTAAAAGTAATAAGAACTGTATGGGGCTCTTCCCTTTCCTTTTATGTTATCTTTTTCAGCCTAAGTAATACCAGTCAGAGAGGATATAATAAGGTTCCTTGGTCAACTGCAGCTTTTTGGAACATATTGACTTCTTTCTGTGTTTTAAATAAATTCTGATGGAAAGTGTGGCATTTTGGGACTGTGATTTCCCTCACCTAGTCTTGGAGGTAACATGCTTACTGTGTACTCACTTTGACTCTTCCTGGCCTCCCATGTACCATAGGTCCACCAGAAGTGTGTGTTCATGGGGCATTGCAAATGCTTATGAGAATGAGGTGTCACGGGACAGTCTCCATGCATGTTATATGTATGCCCCTCTGTTCACATGTATCCATCATCACCCCATTGTACTTCACTCACAAAACAAGTTCAAAAGTAAAATTTATAAGAATTTCAATATGGCAAGAGAGAAGTATTGAACCGTATTTGGAGTCCTTCTGAGAATGGAGCCCTGAGCAGCTGTTCAGGTCCCACATCAAGGGAACCATCTTGTTTCATTTCATCATGAAATAGTGTGGCTGTGCCAGCCTATTAGGTAAGCACAGCTGCATTTCCACTTCAAGATACAAAGGCACAGTTGGAAACTCATGGATGGGGATTTGATTTCAGAAAGCCCAGCTCCAGAGCTCATGTTTTTAACCATTATTTTCTATATTGGAGAGGCACATTTTTTTAAATCATTTACTATATTATGTACCAGTTATTGTTTCAAGCACTTTCTGAATATTAACTCATTAAATCCTCAGGACAGTTCTGTTAGGTGTTAGATTATTATGCCCAATTTAAAAATGAATAAACCAAAGCTCAAAAAATATCAATGTATACCCAGCTCATTAGTAGTAGAACTAGATTAAAACCCAGGCAATTGACTCTGAAGCCACTTCTTATTATCAAGCAAATACTCTCTCTACAAGATTGTTTGCTGCACCTGGAAACGTTGCCAAAAACAGTTATTCAATACAATTATTTTGTTTCTTTATTCATTATATTTCTTTTTAGAAAATATATACTTGTGAGCTTGCTGAATAAAACAAAAGTGAAGACTAAAAAAAAAAGCACCATGTATCTGTGTATAGGATGTTGCTAGTAGATGGCAAGACCATTGAGTTGTGATTAACTCTTGACTGGATTCACAGAGTAGTTGGTGGGTCCTGGATGCTATAAGGAAAAGACAAAAGTGGAAAAATAGTAAGCGAAAATTTCTGTTACTTTCATGCCTTGTGCAAAAGAAGTTCTGTTTCTGTACTTTAAGCCCTTTTCTTTTGATTGGTACATCACAAAGGTTGCAGACTTTGCAGAGCTAGGAAGCTTTTATGAGGAAGAAAGAAAAACGATGCAACTCTATTCCCCCTAGTATAATGTGACAAGTTCCATACATAGGGGCCTGTTAAAAACCCTTTTGTACAAGACAGTTCTCAGAAGGGCTTCTGGTAAATTACAGTTTTCATTTTCAAACAATAATAAACATGATTGTATCTAATTGCAGACTGGAAGAAACCTCCAGTAATTTTCTTTAGCAATATTGTGTCAGATAGTCAAACTGGAAATAATCAATTGTGTTATTTTAAGCTAGATTTATAAGAATTGCTACATTTCCTGAAAGCATACAAACATATCTTTTTTCTGACTTTGCTCTTTAAACTACATAACTGAAGTCTAAATTTTGCTAACCTACTATATATTTAAAATGACAATAATTTTAAATATATAGTAAAAAGACAGCCTAATTACAGAAAATACTGAGATTTCTGGAATATTGAGATTCAATCTTAATATTCCAGAAATCTGAGTATTTTCTGTAATTAGACCAAGTCTTTATCTTAATAAAATGGTAATTAGGAATGGTCATATTGTCTCTGACTTTCTCTGAGAAACTCAATTCTATATTAGTCTAGATCCAAAGATATGATTTACTTTACATAACAGATGAACTGAGTTGCAAAATTCAGCTAAAATAAAAAGATGCACAATCAGTGTTTTGGAAATATGTATAAATGAATCAACTCATTGACAAATATAAATGTTGTAATGATGCAATAATTTTACACAATGGATTTTCATCTTACAAAATGCTTTCACTTTCATGTGAAATTAGCTCAACTGTTATTCATTAATATTCAATAAGACAATCAATGTCCATATGTGGCTCATTTGAGTCACATTTTCTTCTGTTTGTTACCTACTTTAGAAACGAAGAATCAGATTCCATTTTTATAATGTCAGCTTTAATTTCTGCATTGCAACTATTGATCCTAAACTTAGATTTATTATGATACTACAAACCATTTGAACATGTCGTGATCTCAAATTTACGATAATGAAAAATACAGAACACTGTATTTATGGAAGATACAATCTTCCAAAGCCTTTTGAATTTGTAATTTAAAATAGTGTCAGTGTGTGAAATTTTCTTCATTCTTTCCTAAACCTTATTAGAACAAAGAGAATGGGGCTGTGGTATAAAAGACACCAGCCCACAGAAGATTTTAATAGGTGCCTAGAATACAGAAAGTGGATGGATACCAGCAAAAGAATAAGAGGGAGTACAGGCAATGAATCAGAATAAACAGAAACAGCCCCAGTGATGGGAGGAGCTGAACTGTCAGCAGAACCTCTTAAGGCTCTGATCAGAGTCGACTGGTTTCCAAGGACAGAGGTAAGAACAAAGACTCAAACAGGAGTGATAGCTGAAATACTCTTTTAGAACAGCTGTGTTGGCTGGCTTTCCACATCCTCTCTCTTTCCTCCTCCCTGATCCCCATATGACGAAACCGTAAGACCAGGAATAAAATATGGGTGAATTCCTCTATAACTAGGATGTGGGGAAAGGTTTTCAAACTATGACTTAAAATCTAGCATCCATAAAATAAATATTGATAAGACTACATTCAAATAGACTTTTGTATGGCAAAACACCATAAAACAAACAAAAAAGTGGGATAAAATAATAGCGATAAAAGCTAATAGCCTTAAAGTCTAAAGAACTCTCTATATTGGAAATTAATATCAAAATAATGAAAAAAGCATGAGTAAAATACATGAAGAGATCATCAATACATTTAAAAGGGTCTTAAAAACATCAAAATCTATTCCACTTAACTGATAAACTTCTGCTGAGATACCCATATTCACATGGTCACATTAATAAATTTCAAACCAATTATGATGCTCTCTATTGGTGAGGCTAGGAGAACACCTAGTCTATCATATACTGCTGATAGAAATGCAAATAATAACACTTCAATGGTGGATAAACTAGGGATGTTTAACAAAAATATGTATGCATCTACCCTGTAACCCAGTAACAGGACTTACAGGTATTTACTTTGAAGATATACCTCCAGCGATATAAAAGAACACATATGTAAGTTTATTAATTGCCACATTATTTGTAATAAGAAAAATCTTACGAACATTCTAAATAGCCACACATAGTAAAGTAGTTGAATAGTGTATACTACATGCACAATATGATTTGACATATCAAAAAATTGATATGTCAACTTAGCTAGGCTGTGAAATTCAGTTGCTTGGTAAAACACTAGACGTTATGTAGCTGTGAGGGTATTACTTTAAAATTTTTAAATGTGATTAACATTTTTAATCCATACACATAAATGAAAGCATTACCCTCCATAATGTGGGTGGGCTTTATCTAATCAGATGAAGGCCTTGAGAGCAAAGATTAAGGTTTCAGGAACCGAATGGGATTCTTCCTCACTGCAACATAGAAGTTCTGCACACATTTCTAAGCTGATGTTCTTAACTACAGATGTCTGACTCAAGACTACAGCAATAATTCTTACCTGAATTTTCAGCCTGCCCATGCCCATCTGCACTATGGTTTTCAGACTTACCAGACACCTCCACAATTGCACAGTCAATTTTAAAAATGAATCTCTCTTTTTGTTTCTGATTCTGTTTCTTTCTCTCTCTCTCTACACACACACACACACACACACACACACACACACACATATATACACAAATATATATGTGTATGTGTGTGTATACACACACACACACACACACACACACTCACATACATATTCTATTGGTTCTATTTTGCTTGAGAATCCTGACTAATGTAAGTATTACACAATTCTGAATAAGAGAGAAAAGAATCTCTACGAAATGCTGTGGGTTGATTTCCAGGATATATTATTAAGTAAGAATGACTTTTGGAAACATGATAATTTTTATATGTTCAAAAAAAGAAATTAATGAAAGATAAGGAGGAATCTCACATTTGAATACAAACAAAAAAAAATATGACCCCAAGTTTATTTCAGTTGATTGTAATTACACTAGCAGCAGGAGGAATGACTAGTTCAAGTATCTTTTGAATAGAGGACTTTGACCATGTATTCTAAATCAAAAGGGAAAATAAATGAAAAACCACTCTTAAACTCAATTTAATATGTGTGTGTATGTATGTGTGTTGAGTATGGGTGTGCAGGTGGTATTGAAGTGACAATTCTAGAACCATTTAATTGGCATAGAGGATTGAGTATGTCATTGTGAAAAGAAAGAGATAAGCATATGAAATGGTGAAAGGCAGGGAAAATCCTCTAATTTGGGGGAGTTGTACCTTTCAGAACAATTATTAGCTTTCCCCCAGCTCTGTATGCTAAAAGGCCTCAAAACAAACACCAATAGCAATATGTGGATCTAACTTGTTTCCTACTATGCTTTCTGCTATTTCTGTTACTGCACCAACTGTGAGGAACAGGCCCTCATCAGGCATGGAATCTGCTTGATGCCTTAATCTTAGACTCTCCATTCTTCAGAACCTTGAGGAGTAAATTTGAATTGTTTATATAAATTTCCCAGCCTGAGATATTTTGTTACAATAGCACAAACTAAGACAGAAACTTGTACTGAGAAATGGGGTGCTGTTGAAACAAATACCTAAATTCTGGAAGCAGCTTTGGAACTGGATAATGAGGGCTGGGAGAGTTTGGGGAACAGGAAAGAAAAAGCCCGTATTTCCATGAACATATTGTGCCTTAGTCCATTTTTACTGCTATTATAGAATACCTGAGATGGGTAGTTTATTAAAAACAGAAGTTGGTTGGCTCATGGTTCTGGAGGTTGTGAAGTCCAAATTCAAGGACAAGCATCTAGGCCTCTAGGGAGGATCTTGCAGCATCATTCCATGGTGGAAAGAAGAAGGGCAAGAAAGAGCAAGACAGGTCTGAACTCACCCTTCTACAAAGGCACCAATCCCTCCCATGAGGGTGGAAGCCTCATGGCCTAATCAGCTTTTAAACATCTCATCTTTCAATAGTGTTAAAATAACAAATAAATTTCAACATGAGTTTTGGAGGGGACAAACATTCAAACCATAACAGACTGTAAGAGAGCTGTGGAGAAAACCTCAACCTTCTTTGAGATTATGTAAATGATGTTGAACACAATGTTAGTAGAGATATGGACAGAAAAGGCCATTTTGATGAAGTCTTCAATGGAAATGAGGAAGATGATATTGGACAATGGAGGAAAGGCCATCTTCCTTATAAAGTGGTTTAAAAAAAAGTCTGCCTAAATCGTGTTTATGACTTTGTGTTTTACAGAAGGCAGAATTTAGCAGTGATAAATTAGGATATTTGGTGGAAGAAATATCTAAGCAAAGTGTTAGGGGTATGGTATGGCCCCTCTTCGCCACTTACAGAAAAATGTGAGAAGAGAGAAATGAATTAAAGGTCAAATTTATAATCAAAAGAGAAGAAGAATGTAGATTGAGACAATTCTCAGCCTTGCCAGGTTGTAACAAATGGAAGAGTGTGTTCAGGAAAGAACACTATGGATGTGGCCAAGCAACCCTTATATAAGGAGATTAGTATGGATAGCTGAAAGTCAGGTGCTGTGTATCAAGAAAACGAAGGCATAACCCAAAGGCACTTCAGAGATTATTGGTGCTGCCACTTTCGTTATAGGGCCATAGTGCCCAGGCCTGGGAGACAGAAGTATGACAAAAGAGGGGCCTTAGGTAGCTGCTGGACATCACGTCTTTTCTCTGTGCATTCGAGTGTATCACTCCTTGGTCACCCAGGTGTGGCTCAAGCAGGCCATGCTGGCTACTCTTTCACACAGGCAGTAAACTTGATGGTGAACATACCATGCCAACTCTGCAGATGCACCAAATACAAGAGCTGTGGGGGCATGGCCACCTTCACCCATATTTCAATGGATGTTCTGGAGATCCTCAGGGCCTAGTTAAAGAACTGTCACAGGAGTCGGTTCAATGCCTAATGGAAATGGGGGGACAGGGCTATTGTCCCCCCATTTCTGGCACCTCTGACTGTCAGAAACACCAGTGTGAAACTCCAGCTTTTGAGAGCTGCAGGCATGCAACTCCAACATATAAGAGCTGCTGCTTGGGTTTCACCCAACAAAGCCATGAAGATGGGGCTGCTTGGAGCTTGAGGACTCAGCCTCCATTGCAGTGTGTCCAAAAGGCAGGACATGGAGTCAAAGATGATTATTCTGGAAACTTAAGATTTTATGTTGATTTCCTTGTGGGGTTTTGGACTTACTTAGAGCCTGTTACCCCTTTCTTCCTTCCTACTGCTGTCTTTTGAAATTGGAATGTCTATCCTATGCCTGTCCCACCATTGCATTTTGCATATAATTTATTTTATATATATATATATATATATATATATATATATATATATATATATAGCTGAAAAGCAATTTGTCTCAGGATGAATCATACCTTGGCTCACCTGAATCTGATGTAGATAATATTTAATGAGACTCTGGACTTTAGTTGATTGAGTTGGTGATGGAACAAGTTAAGATTGTTGGGACTTTTGGGATGAAACAAATATATTTGGATGTGAGAAGGACAAGAATGTTGGAGGACCGGGGCAAAATGTGGATTGAATGTTTGTGATCCTTCAAAATTCATGTTGAAACTTAATCTCCAAACCAATAATAGTATTAAGGGGTGAGGTCTTTAAAAGGTGAGAAGGTTGTGAGAGCAGAGTCCTTAAGAATAAGATGAGTGCTCTTATAAAAGCGTTTGAAGGAGTCAGTCACTTTTGCCCATTTGTCTCTCCACCGTGCGAGGACACAAAAAGTGCCATCTATGAGAAACAGACCCTCACCAGACACTGAATCTGCTGGCAGTCTGTTCTTGGACTCCTCAGCCTCCAGAACTGTAAGGAAAACAGTTCGCTATTCATAAGTTACCCAGTCTAAGGTATTAGCCTAAACCTGCAATTACTTTTGCATCAACCTATTATTTTGTTATGGCAGCCCCAAAATTGATTGAGAAAGTTTCTAAATACCATTCTGTGCCAAAGAAGACCAGGGCTCACTGGTGATATGGTTGATACCAGGGATAGGGACAAGATAAGATGTGCCAATGAGAAAGGGTACACAAAAACTAAAATTGAAAAAAATAAAAATAAAAAAGGCATTTTAGAAGACGTAGAAACCAGCATGGAAATCTTCCAACAGGTCAAATTTGTGGGAAAAAAATAAACATAAACAAATAGAAATTGTAATATATGATAACTCACTTAATAAATTAAAATGCCACAACTCCAAACTGATAACAATAAGAAAAAAAGCAAACAAGGAAACAAAAAAATAAATATGCAGAAGACATGATATATTTAGGCACTCATCATTTTTCAACCATTATGGAAATAATTATTTCAGGCAAGGATAAGCAATGGTTGCTAAAGTTAATGAATGTAATTTGATAAGAAAGAAAACATTCATATAATGTCACAGTGTCTTCGCACATGTTATTTATTATTTGTAAGTAGAGGACTGTTTTTTGGACATCATCTAATTAAAAGGTTGAAGGCAACACCAGAAATAGGACAAAACAGTGTCATATCCCTTTTGTCATGATGTACTAAGGGTAAGATGTCACCTGTATGTATCCTAGAGCATATACATGCCCTGAATGTAATCATGAGGATGCATCAGGCAAACTAAATTTGAGAAAATTTGAAAGAACCCTTGACCTACGTTCTTCAAAACTTTCAGTAAGAGGAAAGAAAGGTTAAGAGACTTGTGCAGATTAATTGAGAATTGAATCCTGAAGCAGGTAGGGGAGGGAATGTGATGGGGGACATTGCTGGGACAATTTTCAACATTTAAATATGGACTATCTCTTAGAAAATAATATTGTATTACTGTTTTATTTCCTGCATTTGATTATTTAAGGAGAATCTTCTTTATTTTTTTAGAAAACACATACTGAAATACTAGATTATTTAGAGGTAAAGGGGCATGATGTCAGCAACTAACTCCTAAATGGTTCAAAAAATGTCCTTTACATATACAGACATATATGCATCTATACATATACACATATACACATAAATGGTAGTGTGTATGAGTGAGAAAGCAAATGTGTAAAAATGTTATTAATTGGTGAATTGGATTGAGGGGTAATCTGGAGATTTTTCTTTTGCTATTCTGCAACACTTCCATAAGTTTGAAATCATTTTGATTTACAAAAGGAAAATATCACAGGCTTAGGTAGTTTCTTTAAGTGTCTGAAAATACCAGACACTGTTATGTTTACTACATTAGACATGACCAAAAAATGGAAGAAAAGAGGTAGGAGAAGTATACCTAATTATCTTCCGTGGTGGAGTCATTTCCAATTGATGAACTTACATGGAGAGTTGCAAGCAGGAACTCAAGTAGAAGCAGTGTGACTGTGAGTGAGGAAGATTAGAGAAGCCGCACTTTCCATTTTGAATTCTTCTGTACTATGTTTAGTTTAGTAATATCAAAATACGTGTATGTGTTACTTGAATAAAAAGCTAAATGGCCAAACATTTCCTCTATTGTACAATAATATAGTGAACGGTACAGGGATCTCTGCAATCGTATCAGCCTACAGAAAATAGCGTGATACATTTTAACAAGAGGACGACTGGTCAGTTCTGTCAGAAAAGTAGTCCAAGATGAGAAAAACTTAGTCAAATAGGCAATTTGATGTCATAGGGTTTTATTTTATTTTATTTTAATTTTTTTGGTAATTTTGCTGGTCAGTTAGAGATAATCCTGGGAAGAATTGTGCAGTCAATAAGAGTCCTTATTCATTTTAAAAATTTTTCATTGTTCTTTCCTTTTCTTTTAAAGCATCTCACCCTGCCCCCTCCTTCTGGAATCGAAGTGTTCAAGGGCACCCTCTTTCTTTTTTTCTCTGTTTTTATTTTTCAGATCGTTTGTCTCTGCTCTATCTTATCATTTATGACAGCTACTCTCACTGAAACATCTTCCAGCTAATTCCTACTTTTGTTCCTAAAACTTTAAATCCTTTGATGTATATAACAGATAGTTTACTTATTTATTTAATTTATTTATTTTTCAATAGCTTTAGTGGTGGTACAGGTGGTTTTTGGTTACACAGGTGAATTGTATCCTAGTAAAGTCAGGGATTTCAGTGCACCTATCACGTGAGCAGTGTACATTGTACCCAATAGGTAGTTTTTCATTCCTCATTCCCTTCCACTGTCCGAGTCTCCAATGTACATATACTACTTTGTATGCCTTTGCATATCTATAGCTTAGCTCCCATTTATAAGTGAAAACATGCAGTGTGTGGTTTTTGATTCCTGAGTTATTTTATTTAGAATAATTGGCCTTCAGTTCTGTCCAAGTTGCTGCAAAATACATTATTTCATTCTTTTTCATAGGTGAGTAGTATTCCATGGTGTGTGTTTGTGGGTGTGTGTATAAAATACCACATTTTCTTTATCCATTCATCACTTGATTAGTTAGTCGGCACTTAAGTTGATTTCATATCTTTCCAACTGTGAATTGTCCTGTGAAAAACATATGGGTGCAGGTGTCTTTTTGGTATAATGATTTTTTTCCTTTGGGTAGATACCCAGTAATGAGGTTGCTGGATCAAAAAGTAGATCTATATTATTTCTTTGAGAAATATCCATGCAGTTTTTCATAGAGATCGCACTAATTTACATTCCAATTAGTAGTGTATAAGTGTTCCCTGTTCAACACATCCATGCCAAAAAATCTATTGTTTTTTGACTTTTAAAAAATGGCAATCTTGACTGGGGTAAGATAGAATCTCATTATGGTTTTAATTTGAATTCTGTGTTGATTAGTGATGTTGAGCATTTTTTTCATTTCTTTGGTGGCCCTTTATATATCTTCTTTTGAGAAATGTCTATTTATGTCATTTGCCCACTATTTAATGAGACTATTTTATTTTTCTTGCTAATTTGAGTTCCTGTTAATTTCTGGATTTTAGTCCTTTGTCAGATGTACAGCTTGCAAATATTGTCCCATGTTCTATAGGTTATCTGTTTACTCTGATAATTACTTAGGTATTGATCGACTTATGGCCTATGCAACTTATGACCATTCGACTTTACGACCACAATCGCTAGCCACGACTGCTCCGTGTCTGGCAGCGCAAATGTTGCCCAGCTGGGCATATGACAGTGCAGAACAGCTTCCGGCAGCACTACCATCTCCTCATGCACCATTTCAACTGTTATCCCAGACTCGGTACAGCAAACTCAACTTACAACCAAATCGTGTTATGACCGGTCTGTCCGAGCCAATCGTGGTCGTTAAGTCAAGCACTGGCTCTGTATTTTGTTGTGGAGAAGCTTTTCAGTTTAATAGATTTCCATTGATTTCGTTGTGTTGCAGTTGCTCTTGGGGTCTTACTAATAAATTCTTTATCTAGGCAACTGTCCAGAAGAGGTTCACCTAGATTTTCTTCTAGAATTTTTATGTTTTCAAGTCTTGGACTTAAGTATTTAATTCAGCTAGAGTTAATGTTTGTGTATGGTGAGAGGTAGGGATCCAGTTTCCTCCTTCTACATGTGGCTATCCAATTTTGTCATCTCTACTTATTGAATAGGGTACCCTTTCCTTGGTTTATATTTTTGCATGCTATATTTCACTTAGATGTAAGTATTTGGCTTTATTTCCGGGTTCTCGATTCTGTTATATTGGCTTATGTACCTGCTTTTATGCCAGTACCATGATGGTTTGGTTACTGTAGCCTTGCAGCACAATTTGAAATCAGATAATGTGATATCCCTGGATTTGTTCCTTTTGCTTAGGAGTGTGGTGGGCGTTCAGGCTCCTTTTTGGTTCTATATGAATTTTAGGATTGCTTTTGCTAATTAGATAAAAATTATGGGATGTCTATAGGAATTTTGTTGAATCTGTAGATTGCTTTGGGGCATTATGGCCATTTTCCCAGTACTGATTCTTCCAACACATAAGCATGGGATGTATTTCCATTTGTTTGTATCATCTATGATTTCTTTCAACAATGTTTTGAAGTTCTTGTATAGATCTTTCACCTCCTCGGTTAAATATATTCCTAGATATTTGATTTTTTTTTTTTTTTTTTTGTAGCTCTTATGATACGAGGGACTGAGTTCTTAATTTGATTCCCAACTTGTTTGTTGTTGGTGTATGGCAGTGCTACTAAATTGTGTACACTGAGTTTGTAATCTGAGACTTTACTGAATTCCTTTTTTGGAAGAGTTTTTTGAGATTTCTATGGTTAAGATAATATCATTAGTGGAGACCATTTGACTTCCTGTTTTCTAGTTTGGAGGCCCTTTCTTTCTCTTGTCTGATTGTTCTAGCTAGGACTTTCTGTACTATGTTGAATAGAAGTAGTGACAGTTACCATCCTTGTTTTAATAACAATATGTTACACTTTTGAAAAGTACTATAAGAGTAGATTTTAGCTGTTCTCACCAGAAAAATGTTATCTGCTTGGTAACTCATATGCTAATTAGTTCAATGTAGTTATTTCGCAATAGCTATGTATCTCAAAACAATACATTATGAATTATAAATATATACAATTTTACTTGTCATTTTAAAATAAAGTTAAATGTTAAAAACGACTGCCCTGGAAGAGAAGATTCAGTATAAAACAAAGGCCCAAGATACAAATTGTACTTATATGTGCATAATAGCTAATTACAATAGCTCCTCCTTTAATTTGTTAAATGTTTACTTTGTTCACTAGAGTTCATTATTATTTAACTGTGTCAAATTCTCTCATTTTATTGAAAGTCTATTTGGCTCAGTTATTAATTCTCAAGTATGTTTTACTTTCTCCTTTGAACTTCAGAAATTTAAGGAGATTTGATTAGCATGAAAGTTATCTTCAGATCATTAGTGAATCCTTACCGGCAGTGATAAAGCAAGACCCATTTTGACATAACCGCTTTAATAAATCGTTTTCTGGTACTTTACCAGTTGGCCTCTCCACTGTTCCCTTCCTGGGTATTTTCGTTGGGTTTGTAAAACAACCCTCTTTCAAATGTTGTTGATTGGTTGGAATTTGCTGAAAAGCAAATAATAATAATAACCAACAAACTAAACAAAAAAACTCCTTCATATTTAGACTTTGCTTTTAACTTAGACTTACACAGCATCCTTCTGTAGTCCATTGAACATGTATTGTATATGTTTTCTTGACGTAATCACTAATGCGTGTTGGAACAAGAGGATACAACAGGAAAAAAAAGGATAAGAGTGTTTTAAATTTTTAAAGTTCAATAGTGTAGATATATTAATATAAATTAAATTAGTGTGATATACTGATAGAAAAGTACACAAATGATCATTGTCTAGATCAATGATTTTTCAAAAACAATATATCCTTGTAACCAATACCTGTACCAAGAAACAGAGGCTCCTACCTGCTCTCTCCCAGTTATTACATCCTCCCTAAAGCAAAGTTTTCTTGACTTGTAACATCATAAAATAGTTTTTCCTGTGTTTGAACTTTACAGAGATAGAATCACAGAGTATATATTCATGCTTGTCTGCTTTCTTTCACTCAACAATGTGCTTGTGAGACCATATTTATATTTATGGGAAAAAATGTTTATGGAAACAGGTTATTTTACACATTCATCTTCCTCAATTGCCCCTTGCAGAAATATACAACAATATTATCTTCATCCATCTATAAATGTTCTTTATATTTTAGGGTTAATAGATGTACACATAGACTATGGAAATATGTCTAGAAGTAAAATCACTGTGTTACAGGGTATATTAGGTAGGTTCTGCTTGAGTAGTGAATCCCAAAATCTGGTCCAAAATCCCTGTCCAATTTCCATAGCCCCATAGTGTATAATAGTTCTAATTCCACTTTCTTGATCATGTTTAGATTGGTTGTCTTTGTCATTTAAGTTGTTCTTAAATGACAAAGTTATTTAAGTTATTCTGATGGGACCACAGTAGCAATTTACTTGATTCTAATTTGTACTTTTCTGGTTACTAATGAAATTGAGCAAATTTTCATGTATTTATTGACCACTTGGAGATCTGTTTCTGTGACGTGACATCTATTAACTGTGCTGTCGTGTTGTCTGCTTTTTTGGTTTTGATTTAGAGTTTTTAATATATACTGAATATATACTAAATGTATACTTTGTTTTCTGTAATTATACTGTAGCTCTTATTCTACCTTGGGGCTTGCTTTTAAAATTCTCTTAGTGGTGTCTTTGATGGTGAGAGTCTGTTATTATTAATACATTAAACTTTATAACTCTTTAAATTAATAATCAGTGCTTTTTGTATCTAGCTTAAGAAATCATTCTGTAAGCACAGACACTATTTTATAACTTTTTCTAATAACTTTAGACTTTTTCATTTTCACATTTTTTTTATTGCATTTTAGGTTTTTGGGTACATGTGATGAACATGCAAGATTGTTGCATAGGTACACACATGGCAGTGTGCTTTGCTGCCTTCCGTCCCCTCACCTGTATCTGTCATTTCTCCCCATGCTATCTCTTCCCACCCCCCCCACCCCCCGCCCCTTCCCCATTTCCCCCCAACGGACCCCAGTGTGTAGTGCTCCCCTCCCTGTGTCCATGTGTTCTCATTGTTCAACACCCGCCTATGAGTGAGAATATACGGTGTTTGATTTTCTGCTCTTGTGTCAGTTTGCTGAGAATGATGGTTTCCAGGTTCATCCATGTCCCTACAAAGGACGTGAACTCATCGTTTTTGATGGCTGCGTAATATTCCATAGTGTATATGTACCAAATTTTCCCTATCCAGTCTATCATCATTGGGCATTTGGGTTGGTTCCAGGTCTTTGCTATTGTAAACAGTGCTGCAATGAACATTCGTGTGCACGTGTCCTTGTAGTAGAATGATTTATAATCCTTTGGATATATACCCAGTAATGGGATTGCTGGGTCAAATGGGATTTCTATTTTTAGGTCCTTGAGGAATCGCCACACTGTCTTCCACAATAAATCCCACTGATCTTCTGTTTAGTGTGAAGTAGGTATCAATACAATATTCAGGTGCACTAGCACCATTTATTAAAAAGACCATCCTTTCCTAGCCACATGAAAAGATCACCGTGGTCAGTAAAAAATTATTTATATATGTGAAGGTTTTTCTTTTCCTAACTGTCTATTCTATTCCATTATTCAATTTGTCAACACTTTCATTAATATCATATGGTCTTAATTACAGTAGTTTTATTATAATTTTGGACACATGGTATTGTAAGTTTTTCTCTTTTTATTCATGTTTGCCTTTTCTAATCTTAGTCTTTAGAACTTTCATTACAATTTAAATTGTCAACAAATTTAAATTTAAATTTACAATTTAAAAAACTGCTGCACCATCAAAAACGATGAGTTCACGTCCTTTATAGGGACATGGATGAACCTGGAAACCATCATTCTCAGCAAACTGACACAAGAGCAGAAAATCAAACACCGTATATTCTCGCTCATAGGCGGGTGTTGAACAATGAGAACACATGGACACAGGGAGGGGAGCACTACACACTGGGGTCTGTTGGGGGGAAATGGGGGAGGGGTTGGGGGTGGGGAGGTGGGAAGAGATAGCATGGGGAGAAATGACAGATACAGGTGAGGGGACGGAAGGCAGCAAAGCACACTGCCATGTGTGTACCTATGCAACAATCTTGCATGTTCATCACATGTACCCCAAAACCTAAAATGCAATAAAAAAAAAAAGAAAAAAAAAAAAAAACTGCTGCAATTTTGAGTGTCACTGAATTGAATCAGCATGTCAATTTGGGAGAATTCACATCTTCGAAATTTTGAGTCATCATGTTCATAAACATAAAATGTCTTTCATTTGATTAATATCTTCTTTAATTCTCTTAGCATTTTAAAACTTTGTTTCATTATGGTTATCTTACAGATCACTTGCTAGATTTACCCTTAAGTATTTCATGTTTATTGCTGGAATGCATATAATATTTTCATTTTAGATTATTTTTCATATGATTGTGTTAATTTTATTAGGAATATGTTTGATTGTAATTATTGTCCTGTATTTAACCACCTTGCTAAATTCCCTTATTAGATAATATGTCAGTAAGTTGCCTTGATTTTTTTTGTACACAAATATGTAATCTGTAGCTAAGGAGTGCTTGATTTTCTTCACTGTTCTTATAAATTTTATTTTTTGTTTTTATCTTATTTTACAGACTACGATGCCCAAAATAATGCTGAATAAAAGTGAAAAAAAAGTTTCTGATCATAGGGTCAAATTACTTAAGTATTTTATCATTAGTTTGTTTTATGTAATTGTTTTATAGGTTCTTTTCAATAAATAAGGAAATTTTTTTCCATTTCTAGTTTCACAGGAGTTCTCACCATTTATTTATGCTGAATTTTATTTTATAACTTTATTTATAGAATTCGTTATATGATTTTCCTCTCTATTTTTGACAATGTAGTGAATTATAATTCAGAATATTGAAATTAAATCCATCATTGCATTCCCATATAAGTCCAAATTTATAGTAATGTGTGTTTTTATGTCAATTTTTTTATTTCCAAATACTTCATTTAGTTTGTAAGCATTCATGAGACACATTGTTCTGTAATTTCTTTTTCTTGTACTATCATGTCCAATTTTGTTTCTAAATTAGTGCTTAATTCCTAACAGAAGAAACGGTTTTTGTTTTACTTTTCTGAAACAATTTATGTAAGATGATTATTATTCCTTTTTAAATACTTAAAAGGATTTACTGGTGAAGCAGTATAGAACTAATAATTTCTCCATGGGAAATATTTTATTACAGATTAAATGTTTTTAATAGATGTTGGATTTAACTTTTTTTCTTTTTCTATTTAAGTGTTTTTAAATATGTATTTTTATAGGAATTCGCTTATTTCATTTACAATTCAAATTTATAAGCATAGAGTGATTAATAATGTCCTCTCATTTTTATAATAACTGAGGTCTGCAATGAGTCTTTAATTTTGAAATTGTATGTAATTTCATGTTAAACATCAATACATTCAAATGTTCTAGTCTTATGATATTTACAACTAACAATGTGCTTAGGTCCATTTGTGCAAAATCAGAGTCTAGGGAAGGTGAGCTATTATCCTATGAGATTATACATATTATCACAGACTCTTACTTGAATGAGGCATCTAATGAAATTGCATGATTGGGAATTGAACATGTTGCTTTTGCTATTACTATGAAATAAGGAGAATAAATTAATATGGAATATGAACTACAATTTATAATTCACTTTTAATTAAATCTGGCTACTTTAAAAAAGAAAATAAGCATTCTTAAATAAAAACTGGAATCTTTTGTTTACATTTTCTGAGGCTGCACCATTTAATCAGAAATGGTGGGAGGTGGTAGAGACTCAAAATGACATAAAGAAAATATGGTCACTATATAGTATTTCCATTTAGGTGGACATTTTAGATGGAACTTTCAGTTTTTTATCTTCTCTGATGAGTTAAGGGGGAAAATCTCCACAGATTTTTAGGTAGGTGTTTCTGGGTACATGGCAGAGTGGGAAACACTGGAAATCAGTCTCCTCACCCAGACAACAATTTCACTGATAGACTGTCTCTCATGTAATTATTTGGGAAATCTGGAGTTCATTGAAAGCTTGCAATTCCCCTGGGATGCCTTGGCTGGTAGCATAAGTTAATTTCAATTTAGAGATTATTTGAGCAAATAATGGTTTTGTGGGAAGAATAGAGTCTAGAGACAGAACAGGTGATGGATGCAAAACAATATGAGTATATGTAGTATCACCAAATGATACACTTAAAAATGGTTTTATAATACATGTATTTTACCACAATTTTAAAAATTGAAAAAAAATTGACTTAGAATAAATAGCTGATTCAGTTATCTTTCTTTTTATATTTCAGGACATGACTTTAATGTTTATAATTCAACTTCTATTTTAGCCATGGAGAAAAATATTAGATTATATGCAATAATTACTAATATTATCTAATTTGAAACATCAGAGAACATTCATTATTTATCTAAAAGCTAATGCTTTCAAAACAAATAGGAAGAAAGAACTACTAAAATCTCAATTCACTGATTAATGATACCACATATAATTGATTCTAACATCATGCTTGTTCATATTTTGCCATTTCTCAATTAAAATGAGATTAACTATGAGTGGCATCTTAAAATCAGTGTTCCCCCCCCCCCAGTGGCATGATTTACATTGTCTAAAATGGGTGAAACTGGATATTTGTTCTTGGTGGTGTCTATAGATAAATGCAACCACTTGATATTTTAAATAGTAAATGACTTTAGCGCAAATGAGGAAGTAATATGGATGCTAGAAGTTGTTTTGCACCCTTCCCATTAATACTCACATAAAAGCAAGAAAGTGCCAGCATCAGAATCTTCAGAACGTATGTCAGTGGCTTGGAAGAAAATATCAGATAATAGTGGAACATGCTTTTAAGAACAGCTACATACCAATGTTCTTAAGGTCAAAAACGAACTTTAATGACTCCTAGTCAAAAAGAGATTCTGAATACATTTATTTGGAAGGAAGAGTATTTTAGAAAACCTTTAATAAATTTATTTATATAAATTTTCATTTACATACATTTTTGTATGTTGGATAACAGAATATATTTAAGTAAGTCTAAAATTATGTTTCACTAAAATAAGGGATGAAAGCATTTTGTAATAGTTTAACAGGTAGTGATGTTTTCTTAATGGTACACAATACAGTGATATATCTTAAAACTGATGCATTTGTGGTTTCAATGAAGTATGGCATTAAAAAAAAAAAATGACACATCCAACTAAGTGCTGTGGCTCACGCAAGTAATCCCAGCACTTTGGGAGGCCCAGGCGGGCAGATCACCTGAGGTCAGGCGTTTGAGACCAGCCTGACCATCATGGAGAAATCCTGTCTCTACTAAAAATACAAAACTAACCAGTTGTGGTGGCCCATGCCTGTAACACCAGCTACTCAGTAGGCTGAGGCAGGAAAATTGCTTGAACCTGAGAGGTGGAGGTTGCAGTGAGCCAAGATCATGCCATTGCACTCCAGCCTGGGAAACAAAAGTGAAAAGAAAAAAAAAAAATCACACATTCCTAAAATGCAATATAAAGAGAAGATATGCATCAAATTAGGGATGTTATAAAATATGTAAATACACATTTATACATGTATAAGTAACAATTTATAAATTTTAGAAAAATTTTAGAGTCATCTCCATTTATTATTAAGTATATTTTATGACTCATTGAAAAGATAAGAAGAGAAAAATGTTTGGTCTTATTTCAAAAGTCAGCATTTGAATATATTCTATTTTAAAATATACTTCTGTCTTCTTTAAATCATTTTGGTGCATATTAGGAGAAAGTTATATCTGGAGAAAAATATAAAACTTGTAAATATGTCATTTTATAAATATGCACTAAATATTTTAATCTGTTTTATATCTGTAGCAATAGATACAAGTAATATTAATGAAAGAAGATGTTAATAAAACTTTCTGTCATTAGGTTAAGCTATACTAAGCTCTGAAAGAAAATATCTCCATGTTTTTCATGCTGTTTTCTATGACCCTTGTGGTGCAATAAGATGCTTGTTTCTAAGCAGCAGTGTTAAACGGAATAAGAGTAATTATTATTGACACATAATGTAATTACCAATAATGTATTGGGTTCAAATGAAGAGGAGCATTTTAATCTTCACATGAAGCGATTGATGTGTTTAGCTCCCATTTGTGTTAATGGCAAGCATTCCCATGAATCTCAGTGTCAACAGAAGAGAAATGTACTCTAAAGGATGCTCATCAGAAATTCAAGCTGTTTTATTTAGCAGAAAGAACAGAGCTCCCTGAGAAAGATCTATTTTTTAAATGAAAAGCAATTTCTACTCCATAGAGCATAACCAAAGACTTCTTGCCCTTCCAAACATCTCCTGTGTACTGTTTTTGACTAAAGAGGATCTGATTCCTTTCAGGCTTTCTGTAATTTGAAACGAAACTTCTTCTTGAAGAAATAAATCATTTGTGCAGAATTGTTTCCAAATAATGTGCTTCTTGAAGAATCCAAAATCTTCTATTAAATATATGTAAGATGGAAATATGGATACAGCATTGTCTTTATATCCAAGAAAACAATTTCCTCTTTTCCTCTATTTGTTTTCTGGTGGAAATAAAAGACCAATTATTTTCTTAACATTCAGATGAAGATGTAAGATCACAGGCACAGGATATAAAAATGTGAGTTTCCAGATGTCCTTCCTGGTGTAATTTTTATAAAAGCAAATTTTCACTCAAGGTATTTTCTACTGTCAAGTCAATAATACATCAGTAATTTAGATAAAGCCGTATCCGAATTGACATAGCAACAAACTCAAATAAATATTTAAAATAAAACAGCTAGATTAATTGTAATTAATTACTACCATTTGAATAATTTCAAATATAAAAATGACAGTAAAACAACTTCCTATCTTGAGATCCTTCAGGGAACCATTTTATGAATAGATGAAAATTATTTGTAACAAACATATAGTTCGCCTCTAAGTAAAACAATGCTTTTAAAGTATTCCCAAATATTGGCAAATTAAATTGTGGCATATTTAAGCAATGAGATACTAAAAAATAATGTTGTAAAAGAATATTTAATGTCTTGGGAAAAGATTTATACCCTTCATTAAAGGACAGTACAAGTTAATGTATAAAATATGTAACATCAGTACACACGTTTATATAATTATTTCATTGGGAATATAGAGAGGCTTATAAAGGGGGATAATTTAAAATACAAAATAGTTCAACCATTGTGGAAGACAGTGTAGCAATTCCTCAAGGACCTAGAAATAGAAATTCCATTTGACCTAGCAATCCCATTACTGGGTATATATCCAAAGGATTATAAATCTTTCTATTATAAAGACACATGCACAAGTATGTTCATTGTGGCACTGTTCACAATAGCAAAGACCTGGAACCAACCCAAATGGCCATCAATGACAGACTGGACAAGGAAAATGTGGCACATACACACCGTGGAATACTATGCAGCCATAAAAAACGATGAGTTCGTGTCCTTTGTAGGGACATGGATGAATCTGAAAACCATCATTCTCAGCAAACTGACACATGAACAGAAAATCAAACACTGCATGTTTTCACTCACAGGCAGGTGTTAAACTATGAGAACACATGGACACAGGGAGGGAAGCATCACACACTGGGGTCTGTTGCAGGGGGTCTAGGGGAGGGAGAGCTTGGGATGGGGAGGTTGGGGAGGGATAACATAGGGAGAAATGCCAGATATAGATATAGGTGATGGGGCAATGGAGGCAGCAAACCACATTGCCAGGTACATTCCTGTGCAACAATCCTGCATGTTCTGCACATGTACTCCAGAAGCTAAAGTGCAATATATGCATATATATATATAATTCAACAAGCCATTAAAAGTTTCTCTTGTTGGCTGGGCATGATGGTTCACACCTGTAATTCCAGCACTTTGGGAGGCCAAGGTAAGCAGATCGCCTGGGGTCAGGAATTTGAGACCAGCCTGGCCAACATGATGAAACCTGATCTCTACTCAAAGTACAAAAATTATCCAGGTGTGGTAACATGTGCCCATAAATCCCAGCTACTTGGGAGGCTGAGGCAGGTAAATCACCTGAACACAGGAGGCGGAGGTTGCAGTGAGCCAAGATCTGGCCACTGTAGCACGCCAGCCCAGGCAACAGAGTGAGACTTCGTCTCAAAAAAGTAAAATAAAATAACAAAAGTTCCTATTGTTGCATGGTGGGATTACAGGTAATTTCTATTTTGTTTTCATGCTTTTTTGTAGTATATAAACATTATACAATTAGTAGCTACTACTACTGTAATCATAAAAAAGAATGTCTTAACCTCGTGCAGGTGAAGTACAGTCTGAAATATTACTTACAAATACAATATATTTTACTGGTATAATTTTATCATATATAGAAGAAACTTTGTTTTTATATATATAGTAATTCTCATCTAAATAATTATGTTCCAGTTAATCAACTTTCAAATAAAGTTGCAATGTTACTGTTTTGCTTTTGAATTAAAACGTTTCCAGTAAAAGTTTTAATATTAAAACTTTTAATATTTTAATATTAGGTAACATAATTGCATTACATAATATTTGATATGTCTCCAAATGTTTTGATAAATATAAATATAACATTTGAAAACTCTTTGAAGTAAGCCATACTGCTCACCTATTTATTAAGCAGTACAAATGGAAGGACAGGGATTAATTGATTTCTTCCTAAGATTAGGTGGTGAGTTCAGCTTGCAAGGATATCTTGTTTTTCTCCCCTTTGGGAGATGTTCTAAGCTGATTAGTGAAACTGCAATATCAAAATAATAGCTTCTTTCAGAAACTTGCTGAAATCTTTTTTAAAGACCTAAGGTACATATCTTCATTGTCATTGCCAATCTATCCTGAGAATATGATACTAGAGCAGGTATAACAATATAATTAGGAGATTTTTTTGACTTTGGGTTGGCTAGAAAATTTGCTTATTTAAACTATGCAATGTTATACTTTTCCAATAATTTCTTAAATATTTATTTGAAAATATGCAAAAGTGAAAATAGAAAATTATGCTTGCAGTGTCTACTAGCCAGTAGCAAATCACCTCACTTAAGAAAAAAGAAAGATTGAGGATTAAGAGGATAGATTCATACCTCAGAAGAATTAAATGAGATTAAACAGAAAGGTGGGACAATACATATTTCAAGTAACTGTAATAATGCCACGTGAACAAAAATATATAACTGAAATTTGAATTTTTTCCAGAGCATTATTTTGATTCTGGATCATGTGAGGGTGTGATAAGAAGGGAAACTTTATATAGAGCCAGATTTATTCATCAGAATGATGAGAAAAATGCAGAGTTGAGAAAACAGTTTTGCAAAACTGTAGGATAAACGTCTAACAGAACTTTGGATGAATTTTAAATATAATATTGTGGAAAGAAAATGCTGGACCAGAAATTGTAAGATGGACTAATGATATATATCTGCAATGCTGTTTTTGGAACTAACTTTTTTCTTACCTGTGAAATAGTGGTTAGAAGGACTATTTTCCATTTAAAATGACATAATTGCATGAAATAATCATTGTCCTTTGTTTTCCTACATATAACTCAGTCAGGAGTAATTTTGCCCTATGATGAAAATAATATACTGCATACATTTTAGATTGCCTTTCCTTAAAGATGCATTGTAACATGTAGCATGAGGTAAAATTGATCTTCAGTTCCATTTACTATCACAGGAGAAAACTATTTCTCACATAGTGCTATGTGGGTTTGGGAAAGACCTTGTAGTGAGCCAATATATTTTCTACAAAATTGATGTGTGGTCATATTGCTTAATGAAAAAGTGTTCTTTTGTGCCATAATTTCAAAGGCCAGGATATTCATGAACAATTGAAATAGGAAGATGACATAATTATAATATTCAAAGTAATGGGGAACACTATTTTTTTGTCAAAGATCCTATTTTATCAAAACCACCATGAGTTCTGTTCATTTCAAGTTATATTTATTGGTTGCCTTTTAAAAATCACACAATATGTTGGCTTGGAAGACACAAGAGTGAGTTCACTGTCAGATAGAGAGAGGAATACACAAGGTACATCAACGATGTGCATTTATCTCTTCTCTCTACCAGAACATCAGTGCAAGGGACAAAGAAAATGGGGTTGAAGGCAATAGCGGATAGAACATCTCGACATGTTTGACAGATAGGAGTCAGAGGAGAATTAACTGTGAAACAGAAGATGGTGCTGCAGGGGGCACGTTAGTGAGAATCAGCAAAGTTCATGTTGAGGACTCCAGGCACAGTTGAAGACAGGGCTGAGCTCCAAGAATGAAAATAGGAAGATTAAGAGAAACTTCACACACTGAATTCTGATACTTCCAGCTAGCCAAGTCTCCCAGAGATTAAAATATTATTCTTTGAGTCTCTGATATAAAGACTTCTTTAAGGTGAGAATGACAAGTCTGCAAGGCTGGTCCTACAGAATTTCTAATCATGTGTTTAGGGGTCTTGTTCTTATAAGTGTATAAACAGCAAAAATGTCATCAGACCTTTGGAAAAACTTCTATAATGAAAGAGAAAAGAAAAGTGCAAACAAACACAAAGAGAAACAAGGTTTATGAGGAGAAAAAGTTATTTTAGGAAGGAGACAAAAAAAACATTTATTTTATATTTATTTAGTAATTTCAGATGGGCAAAGATACTATATCCTAAAAATAAAGATTAAAAGGAGGAATTAAAGAACAAGATGGAAAAAATCAGAAAAGTTAAATGACAAGGACTCAAAGTTTAACAAAATGAAGACAATATTTTAAAACACAGAAATAATGTTTTTTAAAAAGAAAAATAGCAGAGGGAAGATGTGAAAAATATAAGGCTGATTTAGTCTTTAAGTTCCCTAATTCTGCAGTTTACCTAAAGGGAATTAGAAAAAACTGAGACAACAGAAGCAGAGGGGAAATAATTATCAATAAATTTTTAAAAAAGCAACTTTTGCCTTGGGTTAATCCCCTCTTCTGCTGAACTATATCCTTCAATGGTACATAAAAGGTAATTGTTAAGTCCTTGATTTTTTTAAAAAAGTCTTCCTTCTGTATTCACAGTTGATTGATGAAATTGTAGGTTTAGATGTCTAGGCCACAGATAATTTCACTCCGAAGTTTAAATGCTTGTTCCCACAATCTTCTATTATTGAGTGTTATTGTTGGGGGAAAAAAGATAGAGGATGCAGAAACAGAGTTTTCGATAAGGAAGAGAGGCAGCAGAAATTTCCACAGTGAAAGCTGTCCACAGGCTTTTATAGAAAATAGATTGGTTGGAACCAGATGGACAGGTAGCTGAGAGAGGGGGCTCAGGGTGGCCTCCTGTGAGAGAGGAAGATGGGGTATTTTGTGAATAACAAACTTCAGAAAAAAGTCACTGTTGAATATTGACACATCTGTTGGTGTTTTTAAGAAGAAAGAACCTACACAAACAACATAATAAAAATAATTGGTATTAGAGTAGATTAAGTTTTTTTATAACCTTGTGAGAGAATGCGTATCTTAATTAGCTAGATTTAGCCATTCCACAATGTGTGTGTATGCACACATATATATGTTTCAAAACATCATGTTGTACACAGTAAATGCATACATTTTTATCTGTCAATTTAAAAAATAAAAATTAATAAAATAATTGGTATGAACTTGAAAAACAAAAAGTTATATGAGAGAGGGAACATGAAAAATATATTTTAGTTTGTTTTCTGAAAGAGTGTAGGGACTTTTTAGAAGAGGAATAGATAGTAAGCAAAGCAGATAAAATTATTATTAACTACAGGTAAAATAACAGAAGCTGTATGTGGATAGCAAGAATATGATCATGGAAAATTACTTTGTTCTGACTGGGCACAGTGGCTCATACCTGTAAAACTAGCACCCAGGTGAGAATTGCTTGAGGCCAGGATTTCGAGACCAGCTTGGGTAACACAGTGAGACCTTGTCTCTACAAAAAGACAAACAAACAAAAATTAGCCTGATATGGTGGTGCACGCCTGAAGTCCCAGCTTGTCAGAAGGCTGAGATAGGAGAATCCCTTAAGCCCAGTTTAAAGCCACAGTGAATTATGACCAGGTGACGCCACTGCACTCCAGCCTGGGTGACAGAGTAAGACCCTCTCTTAAAAAATAATTAATAAATAAATAAATAAATAAATAGCTTCATTCAGCATGGGACACCATGTGTATAGTTATAAAATTGTAAAAACAAACTTGGTTTAGTGAAGATTTGTGATATAAAAAAATTAGAAAAAACTGATTCAGGGAAATGTGTGGAGTTATACTTAACACAGATAAACTCTCAACTACAAGAAACTCAGGAGATACTCTCCAAGTTTCTAAAGAAAGAAATATCAGCATATGCATATTATTTAGAACAAAAGAATTGAATTTGCTGTCTCTGGGTATCAGACCTGGGGATTAAGGAGAATGGAAAACTACTATTTTTATATGATAAATTCAGTGCTTCAAAAATATGTACCTGGCTATTTAACAAAAATTTACTTTCAATAATACAAGCAAATTTTATTTTATGTAAATATGTATGTATATGTGTTTTTAGTATAAATTATATGATTCAAGAATCTCAGAACATACACTAAAAAAGAAAGCTAAACAGGAAGGTGTGCTTACTATCTGGAAACTCCTGTAGTAGTAGAAGAGACATTATTGAAACCATTGAAAAAAGATAGTGACTGTACAAAATGTATAGTTAACTTCTATGGTCTTTTATTATGGAAGCACTCACTGCTTTGACTTCTACAATATGTAGTCTCACGGTATCGCTTTTCTCAAGTGCTTTTCCATCCTTTATTCTATTCTTCATCTAAACTTTACACCAAAATCTCTCACATTTTAGTACTAAATGCTTTTTATAAACTTTTAAAATTTTATTTTAAAAAATTTACATTCAGAGGATTCGTGGGCAAGTTTGTTATAAAGATATATTCCATGATGCTGAGATCTGAGCTGCTATTGATCCCATCACCCACATAGTGAACATAGTACCCAAGATGAAATTTTTTAGCTCTCGATCTCCCATCTCCCTCCCCACTTTGGAAGGCCTTAGTTTCTATTGTTCCCATCTTATGTCTGTGCATACCCAATGTTTAGTTCTTACATATACATGAGAACATACAATATTTGTTTTTCTGTTTCTGCATTAATTTGCTTAAGATAGTGGCTCCCATCTGCATCCATGTTGCATCAAAGGACTTGATTTCAATTTTTTAATGTCTATGTAGTATTATATGGGGTACATGTGCCACATTTTCTTTAAGCCACTGTTGAAGGGCACAAAAGTTGGTTCTACGTTTTGGCCACTGTGAATTGTGCTTTGATAAACATATTATGCAAGTGCCGGTGTCTTTTCAATAGAACAATTTATTTTGGGAGTATACACCCACTAATGAGATGGCTGGGTCCTAAAAACTTTTCTCCTTTCATTCCAAGCCCTTTTTTGAGCTGACTACATGCACGCTTAGAACATTAAGGAATAGCTATGCTGTGAACTGACCAGTGATATCTCCCGTTCAGACCTCTCTTCTGGGTTCAGCACCTATGTATGCAACTGTTTATTTGACAACTTTATGTGAATGTATCTAAGGTACCTCACTATCGTCATGTCCAAAACTGAACTCATGCCGTCTGCCCCACTATCAAGCTTTCTTCCAATGTTTCAATTCTTAGTAAATACTGCCTCTACCACTTTGTACTTCAAGCAAAAAACTGGGAATTGTCTTTGGGAAATAATTTTCCCTTTCTTTCCGTAATGAATCTGTCACTGGGATCTGTTGATATTTCATTTTAAATATCTTTTCAGCTGATGTATTAGTCCATTTCATGCTGCTGATAAAGACATACCTAAGACTGGGTAATTTATAAAGAAAAAGAGGTTTACTGGGCTCACAGTTGCACGGGGCTAAGGAAGCCTCACAATTGTGGTGGAAGGCAAAAGGCACTTGTTATGTGGTGGTTGCAAAAGAGAATGAGAAAGAAGTAAAAGCAGAAGCCCCTTATGAAACCAACAGATCTCATGAGACTTATTCACTACCATCAGAACAGTATGGGGGACACCACCCTCATGATTCAATTATCTCTTACTGGGTCCCTCCCACAACACATGGGAATTTACAATTCAAGATGAGATTTGGGTGGGGATACAGCCAAATCATTTCAGATAGTCATCAAAAACAGGTATATTTTCCCTGTATCTACTTGCCTTATTTCAAGTCTAAGAAAATACAAAGCTAAGTGTTTTACTTGAAAGTAAAACTGACCAGAATAGGAACAATGGAGCAGGAAGGTAATTTGGAAGTTAGGGGAAAGTAGGCAGGCCTTGAAATAATCACTGAGGACAGTACACCAAATTTCATATTAAGTCGGAAGTTTTTATGTGTTCCAGATTCTTACAAATATTCTTCAAGTTGTTTGCAGTACGTTCTTCAATGTGTGTCCTCAAAGCAGCATTCAATGTTATTAAAATTGTTTCCACCTTACTGGAACTAACTGCAATAAGACAAGTCATATAATTAGACATCCAATTTGTTTTTTTCTGTTTATTATAATGATAATACACTATATAATAACAATTTCTGAATATTAAAATATATTCCTCATTTAGCTTATGACTCTATATGTAGATGAAAATTCCCTTTCACCAGTAAATGCCATTCTTCAATTTTTTTTTAATAGGAGACTGATGTTGCAATACAGAAATTAGTGCTCTCAAGCTGAGTTGTTAAAGTGTCTTATTTTCATGGAGATATCCAAGTCTACAAGGGAAGAAAAAGATTTCTGACATACTCCACATGTCTAGTATCAGTACTAGTATCAGTATACTGTCAACTAGTTCTACTTGTCTGAAATTAAAATATGGCAGAACAGGAGAACAAAAGTTCTTGGACGCTTGTCACTTTCACTGACTCTCTTCTCTTGCATGTAATCTACTCACTAAGAACTGAGAAGCGGAATTCATAGTAGTAGCAGGATGAAAAGACAGCTCAAAGGAGGGGAAAAAATCAATAGAAAAAATCAATGTGAAAGTTGTAAAAGCTATACCAATTAGCTCTCTAATATATGGCCTTTTGAAGTGCCAAAGAGCATTTTTAAGTGCTACTTTTTATTTTTATTCGAATAGACTCACTGCTAATGGTACGGAAGCAATCATGTGAAACCAAAAAGAGACTAAACCCCAGAGAGAGCCTTCAGAAGCTAAAGGAGTATTTATAGTCTATGTACGATGGGTCTTTTATATTCACACCTTGTTTTTCTTGCTTCCTCTGGGCCACCTTTCAATATATGTGAACATAGGAACTTGCAGAGTGTGTTTCAATCTCTTAAATAGAGCAAAAGAACAGAAGATATACTATAATTTATACCTTTGTGTAATATTTTGGGAATACATTTATTGTTTCACTCAAACACATTATCATTAAGGAGTTTAAATTCACAAAAAGAGGACTTGTGGTGGTAGAAATAATGAGACTGGTGAAACCCCGTCTCTACTAAAATATAAAAAAAATTAGCTGGGCGTGGTGGCATGCATCTGTAGTCCCAGCTACTTGGGAGGCTGAGGCAGGAGAATTGCTTGAACCTGGGAGGCGGAGGTTGCAGTGAACCCAGATCGCACCACTACCCTCCAGCCTGGTGCCTGGTGACACAGCGAGACTCTGTCTCAAGAAAGAAAAAAAGAAAGAAAGAAAGAATGAGACAATATTTTATTTTAAAGATCTCATTTGGATTCTCTGATTTTTTTATGCCAAGTATAATAAAAATATTGAAGGCTATATTGTTCTACATTCACTGTAAACCTTTCATTCCCCCAATCAAACACTTACAAAGAAGATGAGAAAGATGAAAGAAATTGATCTTGGAATAATAAATTACAATCAGTTTTAAATAATATCACCTCTTACTTATATGGTTCTTATTGTGACCCAACACTGTTCTAGTGTTTATTACCTTGTCAATTCTTCTAATCTTTATAATTACCCTATGAGGCAGAAACTATTATTGTCCCCACTTATAGATGACAAAATAGAGTCACAGAGTTAGTATGTTTCCCAGGGTCACTGAGTAAGTAGTCAATAATTGTTTCATCCCAGGTTGTTTGGCTCTATACTCTTAAACATTTAGATGCCTTTCAATAAATCATCATTTGATTGCTATAAATTATAGGAATTTATCTTATTTAGGATAGCATCATTACAGTAGCATGCTAACAATAAACATTGGGCTAGAAGATCTGTGGATTTTAAAGCACTGAATTCAAGATAATAGAAATAATTTCAATAAAAATCTGCATTTTAATATTTATTCCTGTATAATACAAAAGACAGAGAGCAGACATTCAATACATATCTGTTGAAGGATTAATTAAAAAGGGCAGTTCTGCTGTTATTTTATAAAATAAGTAGATTCTTTATCCTCTAACCTTCTACCACTGTCTCTGAGATTGAGTAGAGATATAGATTACCTAAAACAAAACATATATCAAATCTCTAGCAGACTTCTCATCAGAAACCATACAAGTAAGAAAAGAGTGGCATGAAATATTAAGGGATTCAAAGAAAAAATATCACCAACCTAGAATTCTATAGCCAGATAAATTCTACTTTAAAGTGAAGGAGGCATACAGTTGAGTCTTGAACCACACAGGTTTGAACTACGGATCTACTTAAACGTGGGTTTTCTTCCACCTCTGCTAGTTTGGAGACAGCAAGACTAACCCCTCCTTTTTCTTTTCCTCCTCAGACTGCTCAGTGTCAAGATGACAAGAATAAAGACCTTTAGGATGATCCACTTTCTCTTAATGAATTGAAAATATATTTTCTCCTTTTCATAATTTTCTTAGTAGTATAGTTTCTAACTTACTTTGTCATAAGAGAACACATTAACACTGTTGATGGGAGTGTAAATTAGTTTAACCATTGTGGAAGATAGTGTGACAATTCCTCAAGGATCTAGAAATAGAAATTCCATTTGACCCAGCAATCCCATTACTGGGTATATACCCACAGGATTATAAATCATTCTATTATAAAGACACATGCACATGTATGTTCATTGTGGTACTGTTTACAATAGCAAAGACCTGGAACCAACCCAAAAGCCCATCAATGATAGACTGGACAAGGAAAATGTGACACATATACACCATGGAATACTATGCAGCCATAAAAACAATGAATTCATGTCCTTTGTAGGGACATGGATGAATCTGGAAACCATCATTCTCAGCAAACTGACACAAGAACAGAAAATCAAACACATGCATGTTCTCACTCATAGGCAGTTGTTGAACAATGAGAACACATGGACACAGGGAGGGGAGCATCACACACTGGCTTCTGTTGGAGGGGGACCAAGGGAGGGACAGTGAGGGAGTGGAGAGGTTGGGGAGGGATAACATGGGGAGAAATGCTAGGTATAGGTGACTGGGGAATGGAGGCAGCCAAACATCTTGCCCTGTATGTACCTATGCAACAATCCTGCATGATCTGCAGTGTACCCCAGAAGCTAAAGTACAATAAAAAAAGAATACACTATATAATACATGTAACATATAAAATATATGTTAATTGACTGTTTATGTTATTGGTAACAATTCCAGTCAACGGTAAGCTAATAATAGTTACATTTTTGGGGAATCAAAGTTTATATGTGGATTTTCGATGATGCAGGGGCTAGCAACTCTAACCCTCACATTGTTAATTTATACTTTCTGGGGCAAACAAAAACTGAGGGAATTTAACACCAGCAGACCTGCCCTGCATGACATGATAAGTTTTTCAGGAAGATAACATAGATCAGAACCTCTAGTCTACATAAAGAAAAGATGAGCTTCAGAGAAGAAATACATGGAGGAAACCAAAACAAAGATATTTTACTTTTCTTATTCTAAACTGATTTGAAATGTGGCTGTTTGTTAAAGTGATAATAATAGTAATGTATTACACGATTATAGTATGCACATAAGTAAAATAAAAGTCAGCAATGTCATGAGAAATTACAGGGAGCAATTTTAAGATTTGTTGACTATATGTGAACTGGTGTAGTAATGTTAAAGTAGAATTAGATTAGTTAAAATTGCATATTGTAAACTCTAGAGAAGCTACTATGTTTTTAAAAAGAAGTATAATTGATATACTAATAGGCAATGAAATGGAAATAAATAAAATGCTCAATTAAAACTACAGAGTGCGGAAAAAGTAGGGGGTAGGATGGAGAAGCACAATACAAAGGCAATTACTAGAAAAGGGTTGTGAGTATGGCAATTATTAATCTGACTATTAATAATGAATTTAAGAATGTACCAATAAAAAGGCAGAGGTTGTAAGAGTAGATAAAAAAGACAAGATTCAACCATATGTTGTATATAAGTACCTACTTTAAGTATAGAGAATTTGGTTACAAATAAAGGAATAGAGGAAAGTATATCATGTTCACAATAACCAAAAGAAATCTGGAGTTGCTACATTATTTTAGACAATGAGGGATTCAGAACAAGAAAATCATCAAAGATAAAAGTTGCATTGCATAATGGTATGGGAAACTATTCTCAAAGAAGTCATAACATTCTAAAACATCTATGTACCTAACAAGAGAGTGTTAAAATATAAGGTAAAACTTGTAGAATTGAAAGGAGAAATAGAAAAAAAAAAACCTGTTACTGTTGAACGTCAGCACATCTTTCTCAGGAATATATAAAGATCAAGGGCAGAAAATCAGTAAGGTATAAATGATGTGAATCGCACTATGAATCAAATTGATTTAATTGATATTTAAAAAAATTTTCTTCCTACAACAATAAAATACACATTCTTTGAAGATCACATGGAACATGCATCAAGACAGACCAAATTTTGAATCATCAAACGCACCTTAATAAATTTGAAGGACTCAAAATTATATCATGATTGTTCTGAAAGTGCAATGAAACAAAACTAAAAGTAAATAACAGAAACATAGCTTGGAAGTCTTCAGATTTGGGGTAATTAAGCCATCTACTTTTAAGTGGCAAACGAGCAAATTAGGAACTATCAAGAGAAATGAAAAATATTTTGAGCTAAGTAAAAATGAAAACAAAACAAAAACTTGTGGAATGCAGTGAAAGCAGTGTCTAGAGGAAAATTTATAGTCTTAAATTGATATATTAGAAAAGTAAATTAAATAATAAAGTTAGTAACTAAGCAAGCAACAATCTTCCGGAACTAGAGAAAGAAGAATAAATTAAGCATAAATCAAGTAGAAGAAAATAAGAAATACACAATGACAGTTAAAAAAAAAAACAATAAAATTGAAATAAGGAAAACAATAGAGAGCACATGAGCAAGCAAGAACTGTTTCTTTGAAAAAAAATCAACTGAATTAATGAATCTACAGTCTGAGTAACACAGAAAAAATGAGATTAATCACAATTTAAAAATATTGGCCAGGTGCAGTGGCTCATGTCTGTAATCCCACCACTTTGGGAGACCAAGGCAGGTGAATTACCTGAGGTCAGGAGTTTAAGACCAGTCTGACCAACATGGTGAAACCCCGTCTCTACGAAAAATACAAAAATTAGTTGGGCATAGTGGCACGTGCCTGTAATCCCAGCTCTACTCAGGAGGCCAAGGCAGGAGAATTGCTTGAACCTGGGAGGTGGAGGTTACAATGAGCTGAGATCAGGCCACTGCACTCCAGCCTGGGCAACAGGGCAAGACTCCATCTGTCTCTCTCTCTCTCTGTCTCTCTCTCTGTCTCTCTCTCTGTCTCTCTCTGTCTCTCTCTCTCTCTCTCTCTCTCTCTCTCTCTCTCTGTGTATATATATATATGAATAGGAAGGGTCATTTCTACCGATCCCACAAAGTATCATATCTCACATAAAGACAAATAGATCTCTGTAGAGTCTTATGTCTCTTTAATAAATTAAAACTATAATTCATAAACTTCCAAGAAAGCACCAATCCCAGGTAATTTCACTTCTGGAACATATTAAGGAGGAAATAATTTCTTCCAAATAGCACAATACAAAAGGTGAATAAAAAGCATAGATGTAAAGTGAAGAAATCAGACAAATTCTATCTTGGATCAAGATTATTAGTAACAGTGAAAAGATTCATTTATATTACATACCTTTGATAAGATATAATGAAAACGACATAACTGTGTTTTCCTCCTAAATATCCATGACCCCAGGCTGATCATAAGAAAAACACCAAGCTGACCCTAAATGAGATTCCATAGTATACCTTAAAATTGTCAAGTGCATCAAAAGCAAGAAATTTCTGAGAAACTATGACAGCAGAAGAAGAGCCTGAGACAACATCACTAAATGTAATGTGCTATCTTAGATAAGCCCTGGTGAAAACTAAGGTCAAAATAAAGTATGAACTTTAATGAATAATAAGCTATCAGTGCTGGTTCATTAATTGTGGCAAATGTGCTGTTCTAACACTAATATAAGCTTTTGATAATAGGAAAAACAGAGCATAGCATATTAGGAAGTCTAATTTTTACAATTTTCTCTAAATCTAAAGCAATTCTAAAATATTATTTGTTAGCATTATTAAAAAACACTTAAGGGAAATTATATTTAGTAGAAGCTATATTTTCAAAAATGAATGTGTATGAATGCTGTAACTAAAAAAATTAAGAAAACATAATTATCTAGAAAGAGTATATATTATATATAAGAATGCAATTATCCATGTCACTTCTGGCTCTAACTACTTTATTTGCTTAAATAGTACCCTTCAATAATGTATTAGTAGAGATTATTAAAAATTAATGTTATTTTTTAAAAAAGAAAACCAGTATTTTACAACTATTCTTTAAGCCATCAAATTGAGATTCCCAGATTTCTGTTGAATCCCAGGCTGAGTCTTGGAACTTGGTATCTCAAAAATTCCTTACACAGTAGTATAATGGGAACAACCACCTTAATTAAGATCATATTACTCTTTTTTTAATAACACTTACTGTCGATCTCTTTAATAAGGCTTTTCTAGAGTCATTGTTTTATTTTAATGGTCATATGAAAAGATGAGAAGAAATCTGACTCCTATCAGCTGGATTTAGTAAGTAATAAGGAAATAATTAATAGTGGCCTGATCCTTGATTCTATATCTTACGTAATTTCATACCCCTGGGATATCAAGCCCTTTCAGATCTATGGCACACTTATTGGTTCCTTACATTTTGTCTCTTATGATGTCCATATCAACAGCCAGGTAGCTGATTCTCATTTCAAATCGGACAAAAAGACAACGCTAAGCGGAAATAAGACCCATCTAACTTGTCCTATGTAATAGCTATTTCAGATTTTCCTCATTGTAATTCTACTTGACAAGTAATCTTGTCTTACCTGCAACGATATTTATGTTTCAGTAAAGTGTGCACAATCACAGTACCTAACTCATACTTCTGTGTATTACATTTTGTAAAGGATGAAAAGGACCTTATATGCAATATGTTCCCAACAACTGTCAATCACTGACATTTCTTTTTGTTGATCAGGCAAATTACTAAAAATATTATTGATGGAAACACAAAGTTGAGTTCAAAATAAGTGAGTTACCAACTCGAACAACAACAACAACAGAAAACTAACCACAATGGATGGAGAGCTGAAAATATTATCTTTAAGCGGGATTTCACATCTAGTAATTTCTTAGTGTAAGGTTGCAACCTTTTCTTTTTCTCTTTATGCTTCTTAAAGCATATTTCTTACTGAGTAGAAAGCAATAGAAGTAGGCTACCTTTTTGAAAATAGGCTAGCATGCTGAGATATAAGTCAACCTCCAAATCTCAGTGACTTAATACAATGAAGTTTATTAACCATCAGGTTGAATGTCTTTGAAGGTTGGCTGCTTGCCTTTGATTTGCTAAACTAAGTCATGTGAGATACCTAATTTCAATGGAATAAGAATGCACAACATAAGGTGTTAAACAAATCAGAAATATTTTGTAAATATCTCTTATGATATGATTTGGTGTAACCCTTTCAACTTATTTTCTCTTTTATATATATCTACATATACATATACTTCTTACATATACATATGGTTAAAATTAAGATCACACATTATAAACAAAAATGTTATATTCATTTTTTATTTAAAAATTTACAGGTTTTAATTGGCTGTGTCATTAAATGCAAATGAAAATGTGGTTTTAATCAAATTTTATGATATGTATATCACAGAATATATTTAGATCCTACAATATTATTAGACATATAATTTGCTTTCACCTGTTTCTAGTTTAAATAACTCATGATGAAAATTTTCAGAACTCTTGCACTTTCCTTGAATTTCTAGATATGTAATTTCTAGGTCAAATGTATGTGATGTTATGGAATATTATATGTGATAAAGATTTCACTTTATATTTACTTAAAGTAGCATACATACATGCATTTACCAATGCATATTTTATTTTTTCATTGTGTTTTTAAATGGTAAACACTTTCATTTGCAAAAGGCTTTCTTTTTATTGTTAAGTTTATGTTTTGTATATAACCTATTACCTTAATAAGTATATTGGAAAGTAATCATCATTTTTACTTTCTAATATTTATATATTCAATATATTGGTTAGGCTTATAGAAGAATGTTGACTAACTGCTGTGATTGCTGATATCCTTGTCTTGTTTCCTTAAGAAGGCATGTTTTCTTTCTGTTTTACAGAAATACTCTTTGTCATATTAAGAGAATAGATTTTTTTTAGTATATTAATACATCTTATTAAAGGATGATTAATTTTATTTTTTTAGCATCTATTTAAATAAATCATCTCACTTTAGCTTTGTTATCTTAAAACATAATGATGATAACAGTTTGCTAATTTCAAGCAATCTCTGCAATTTTAATAAACTTTGGTGTTACGCTATGTTAGTCATATAGATTGCATATGTTAGTATTTAATTTAATATAGAAATATTGCATCCATCATTGATAATTGATCAGTTATAAGCTCTTTTGTTTTCTTACTTTCTTTGAAAATAATGGTAATTTATATTTTCATATATTTTTAAAAGTTTTTTTAACATATTGACATATACTAGTATAATGTTTTACAGCAGTGTTCCCTTTATTTTTAAAAAAGTTTCCTCCAAATTCTTGAATATATTGGATTTCTTGACTGTCATATTTAGTAATTTCTTTTGTATACATTAATTTTGTAGATATTTTTAGGGCTTTGACTATTTTAATGACAATTTGAGCACCAGTTATTGCTTTATTTTATCTATGTAATTTTTAAATTTTGTTTTCTAGTCTCCTCTTATCATTATCCATATCTCCTACTTTTTAAAAAAATTCTTAATTCTTGAGTTAAATGTATTATTTATTTTCATTTATCTTCAGCAACAGAAGCCTTTAAATATTTAAAGTTTAAGTTGAGGACAGTAGCATACACTTTGAGATATATTTTATTAATTTTCCTTTCATTGTTTCTTAGTCTGTGGTTTATTTTTGACAATAAATTTTTAAACCAAAATGCTAAATTTCCCATGTGTTTAGATTTAGAAGTCATCGTTTTGCTTATAAATTTTACGATTGTTGACTTGTTGTCAGAGAGTTTGGCCTTTAAAATTTTTATTTTAAAAAATTAGTTTTGGTCAAGGTCAGTATGTGTGCTTGTATGTGTATGTGCATGGTAAAGTATCATCATTACTTTTTGTAAATCACACACATTTCATATCCTCATGCTCTCTTCATGTGAAAGAGGTTGTATATGTATTACATATACACATACATACATATATGTGTGTATACCTGTGTGCATACATGTGTGTATAGGTACATATGTGTATACATAATGTGTGCATGTGTATGTATCTTAAATACTTTGATTATAATATTTAGATACTTTATACCATTCATACTTTTTGAATCTCATACTACATTACGTAGTAAATAATCTTCTGAGAAAAAATATAAAATAGTCACACAAAACATTGCATATAAATTCAAGGAGTTCCTCTGAAAGCCCCTCTGAAAGAAAATCATAAATTACTTTATTCCCATGTCTATTGGCCACTGTTAAAAACATCTGCCCTATATCTTAAATTATGATATCTGTTTAAGCAGCCAAATCCAGAAACAAATAGATATTTTAATTTCCTACTGTGATTAAGATTTAGCAATCTCTTTTCATTCTTCTAATCATTCAGGTATATATACATCAACATTATATTGAATATTACACAAAAATATATTACTGACATACCATGCCTTCTCTAGGACTGCAATCTGGCATCAGTAACCATTAACCCTCTTTGTTCTGTTTAGGATTTTCTTATATCCACTTACTCATGTTAATTTTATGTTGTTCATTTCCTGTAACTTCTAAGAATCTGAATGGTGTTTTGCTTGATTATGTGGCATATTTCATATACACTCACAGAATATGCAAATAATTTTATCTCCTAATTTGTAGCATGTAACTTTGATTTCTGTATATCTCATTGCATTAAATTATATTTACATAATATTTTTAAGTAATAGAAGAAAGCACACCTTTAATTGTTCTTTTTTTAAAATGAGGTTGCTTTTTGTTTTTCAGGGAGTTTAACATTAACTGTTATTTAACGTAAGTTTTCTTTATCATGTTAAAATTATTCCTATACACCGAGCTTTATAGTATTTTTTAAATCAAGAATATTTAGGCTTCTGAACAACTTTTTTCTTTGCTCTCCTCTCATTATTTTTTTTTAATCATCAACGCTGATCAAAGGTATCACTGTGCTTTGACTTTTCGATTTACAAATAGAGCAACTCTTTTATTTCTCTCCCCTTGCCTCCTTTCCACAAATGTACAACAATCACGGCTACAACTGGAAACAAAGCTAACTCACTGCACTTCCCTTATCAGTAATATCTGCTTCTCATAATTTCATACTAATCATGGTAGTATGGTTTATTCCTCAGAAACAATGCTGCAGTTGACATTGATGTTAAATATGATTGAAGGAGTGATTGAATTGAGAGCATGGAGTTCTTTAGATAACCCACAAAACCCTTTCTGGTGCAGCATAGGAGAAAATAATGCAGTCTCTGGATATTTCCTAAAGATGCTAAAGATTGTGATTGGCTAACAAAATAGGCTATTTTTTGCTCTTAATAAATTCTTCTGTATGAGAGGCATATGCATAATGAAGTCTCCAGGTGTTGGGTTTAAAAGTTATTCTTTATGTTATTGTAGGTTTTGAATTTAGTTTTTTTATATTTTAAATATTTATAATAAATTATAAATTGGAAGACTTAATTGTAGGAAAAAAATTTCTTCAAGCATACAGTGAAGTTGTTCTTATATAATTTTAACGGTGTAGAATATGACTAGTATCTGTTTTAAGATTATGGTTTACATTCATTCCAGATAAAGGAATAGTGTTCAAAATGTCATTTCATATAAAATGGTAATTGCTAGATTGTAAATGTTTTCCTGGTAAAGACTTAAGAGAGTATAATGTCTTTTTAAAAACAATCATACATAGAATAATGCTGTCTATTTAAAAAACTCAATTTATAATTATTGACTTATTTCTCTTCATTTTGCTAAAAACTAATGTATTCAAGAGGTAAGAAACTATTTTTAATCACCTTTTGGCTTATCTTTCTGGTTTTCTATATGTTTCTTATGCCCTTAATGCAGATAAGCAACAAAATAATAGTTTTTTAAGACTGAAATATTTATGATTTAATGTTAATTACTGTTAATTTCACTGTCTTTTAGTAACTTGAAAGTGTTTGGTATATAATAAACACAATTTTTTGAGTGACTTGTGTATTTGTGTCAGAGAACAAAATATCCTGAGATTTCTGCCCCTACACTGATTCATCCTAAGATGTAAGGCTAAGGTGGCTTATAGTCTATTAGGATGATACCCACTTGCCTTAGTCTAGGCAGGTGAGAGAGCAGACAAACCACTGAGCCCTAAGGGTTTTAAAAGCAGGATGCAGACAGACATTTGTGCTACATTAGTCTGAATTTTAGAAGCTATGGGAAAGAATCAATCAACATTTAAAGTTTTATTTCAATTTTTTTTCCAACCAAGATTGTTTGTAATGGACTCTAAGCATGTTCTGAAATAGCCTGCCCTGCTCTCCCACAAGTGTGGTTGAGCATTGGTACTATGGGTAAAAGTAATGTTTACAGTGATGTTGTAACATGTGAAGATATCCAAGAAGTACATACAACTAGATTTCGATTTTAAGATTCAACATTTGAGGAAATATTATCCTGTTGTCAATTACTTTCGTAAACCGTGGCACCTTTTATTTGTCAGATTGGGTCCTTGCAACATAATTGTGCAAATAAAGGAAAAAAAAAGTAAGAATTGCAGAGCTGAAATTTAAATCTAGGCATGTCTGATGCTAAATCGGATTCTTCTACTGCTTGATACTATACTAGAGAAACTAAAACTTTATTTATAAATATAAACAACTTTTTTCCCTCTAGGAATTTTCATTTTTATTAGAGTTTTTTAACCTGTGATTGCTAAAAAAACATATTATATATTATTTTCTTCTGCCTCTGACTAGAATATGATGAATGCAGGAATCAGCATTATTATCCACAAAGAGACAGAAAAGTGTATAGATAACACAAAGCCCTGAGTACCTGCCACTGATTGAACTCTCAAGAGGTTTCATTTGGCTGTATTCCAGGTATCTCTGGTTACTGCTTACTCTCCAACCCACAGCAGTGGCCTATGCTTAATGATGTAGTTTAGACTATTAACTTTCTTAGCAAGTATTGCAGTTATCAAAATTAAAGTTTTCATCAAGATGTCAATAGAGTTGCTCAAAAAATAGGAGCCTTCACCAATTTTATTTTTCTTAAAAGTTAAACCTTATAATTATAGCTACTACTACAATTCAATGAGTACCTGTTGGGTGCCAAAAACTTTATGAATTCATAAAAAACAAATCAGATGTGAGCATTATAATGCCCAGCTTTACAGATGAGGGAACTGAAGCTCAGAAGTCAAATCACTGCTGACAGTGTTTTGGCACAAATTCAAATCTCAGTATGCCTATTGTCATAGTCTGTAGTCTTCTCACTACACTCTGCTGCTGTTAAACTAAATAAGTAAAATCCAGGTATCAGGAGAGGAATGCACTTATTTAGCAGACATCTAGTAATATAAATACCTTTCATTTGCTCTTCACAGTGTCTCGTCTGTAAAATCTCATTTAATTCACTAACTCCACAAGAACAAAGACCAGGACTAAATGAAAGGAATGTGCAGGAATATGGAGTGAAAAGAAAATGTCTGTGGAATCACTAAAGGAAAGAAAGGTCACATTGCCAGCTGGTGCTATGCTGTCTGTCATCAGGTTTGATAATACAGTGTAAACATGAGGTGTGTGACACTGAACAAGTAGGGAATAGCTTATTACTTCCAAAAATAGCACAAATGCCAAGCACCTTTAACTGGCTTAGTCTCAGAAAATTTCTCCGTTCTCTAAGAATGTAAGCTTACAGTAAATTACTTAGAAACTTAAGGTTTGAGCGTGTCAAAAAAGCTTTTCTGTGTTGTTTTGATGGTGGTTGAGTACTACTTCAAATTAGATTTGCTACCTTATTGAGTTAAAATTTTCTAAAGTGTCTTTAATATAAAATCAGGTGAAGAATTATGAAAAATAAACGTAATATTCTATTAAATGAGCAGAGGAAGTATACATGCATTGGTGAAAGGTCAACTTACCACATTTCTTTAAATTTAAAATGAACAAACTATTTCTCAGGCAAAGTTTGTCTACCAACTGTCATTCTGTAGGGAAAACTTGAAATGAAATTATAAATCTTCAAACAGAGATTTTATTATAGTGAAAACCCTTACAGAATCCCAACCACAAAAGCCAAATACTGCAAAGGCTATGATGAATACCAGGTCTATACAATGAAGGAACGAAAAATTAATTAAGGATAATTTTATGTTCATTCACATTGATTTCTTACTAAAAGGATACTATTTTCTTTTTATAAAACTAATTTTGATAATCCTCCTTGAGATACTTTGTATTACAAATCAACTTGAAAGAAAGATTCTGAGTTCACAAAACTTTTTTATTTAAAATAAGCGTTTTGCTTTCAGAAAAAACTTCGGCTTAACAATCATGTGATCTTTTCTTCTAAAAGAGGAAAGGAGTTTATGTAATACCCATTTTCGTTGGCCTATTATCTATTTGTCTTCTACCTAAGCTGACTGCAGCTTATTTGGCAAAGCAAGCAATGTTTTTCTAACTTTAGCAATGGAAGCCTGTGTTCAAATGAAATTGTGTATAGAGACCTGATACTTAATGCAAGTGTAAAGTCAGTTGTTGAGTTGATCACAAAATTGGGAATCAGGGAAGATCTTACTTTGTGTTGCTTTTGCCAATTCCTCCTCAATGGCCCAAGGAAGCCTCCATGAAAACCCTAGGAATCTTCCGACATAGTCCAAAACCATTGGAATAAATCATACAACCAAATTGTTAATCGGATTTGCTTTGTTTAGATCCCCTTCCATTTCATTTTCAGCTGTTAAATGCCTATTCATGTTTCCAAATTTCTCACACATATTTTACTTCAGGAATAATAAGAACCATAAAAAACAGTAAATCATTTTTTTTCTGTTATAAGTTTAACTACAAGTTTCAAAGATTTCTGGTAAAATATAATCATAAAAGCATGGGTTATTTTATGAAAAATTATTGTTGCAAGATAATGGATCAGTCAGGGATCTTCCCATCTGAATCTTATGTAAGAAGATTCGAAAGGCTCAACAGAACTCTCCTCTCTATCTGCCTGTAACCCCTAGGAGGCCAAATTCCTAAGGGAAACTAGCTCTTAGCCTCAGCAAGATTTGTGGTATTCTTAGGTCTGAATTATCCTCTGAGCTAGTTTCAGATACTAGAGACTGTTTCCCTGGACAGGGCTATAGTACACTTCAAACCTCCAAGCACACCTGTCATTGAATTCTGTTGTGGATGTCTTCTGTAGCTCAGGCAGTAAGAATGAGTAATAGGTATTGAACACTTAGGGTCAAGCCCCGCTCTAAATGCTTTCTACGCATCAACTTCTTTAGTCTTCATAACAGCCCTCTAAAGAAAGTTCTATTACACCCAACTTTTGCAGATGTGATAATGAAAGCATAGAATAGTTAAGTGGCCCACAAACACAGGTAATAAATGACGGAGTTGAGCCTGAAGCTCAGGTAGTTAAGCAAGAGACTTGATCTTAGATCAAGAATATGTTACAGTGCATCCCATAGCTTATGGATGTATCACCATTGCATTATGCCACCTTCAGGGGAGCTGCATGGATACCTGAGCAAGGAAATGTGCTTAGCTAAATTAAATATACTGTAAGTAGCTGAAAGGAAGTAAGTATAAACAATCTAATCTATAAGTGTAGCTAAGCTACACAATGATATATTTTTTAATGTTTCTAAAGAACATGTTTTCTTAAATTGTGTTGATGCCAATATAATCAGAAGCAGATTATCAAAGTAGAATTTAAAAGTGTGAACATCTTAGTGTAGTGCTTTTAAACATGCAAAGCAGTTTATTTTGTTCTGTCTTCTGAATCACTGACTTCCAAATTTAATTTCCAGTTTGCAGTACAATTATATGCTTTTTTCTCCTCAAGTGAAAGCCACCTGATAACTCATGTGATTAGTCAATTACTCATTGAGATATAATCTGTGCATAGTAGTAAATTAGTTATGCTGCCACGTAGGTTTGGCTTTAAAATAGAATTGACCAATGTAAGTGATAGACTGACACTGATGTCCAAGTGTGTCTGTTTATTTTCTGATACACATATCAAGGCTGAATGGTTATTGCACATTAACTCACATACAAGATTGAGGTTATTCCCCGGGTCTATATAATGAAAACTTATGCAACTTATTTTGCATAAATATACTCAATTAATTAACTTCTAAATCTGTAGTTATTATTTTCTCTATTCTGACCTTTTGTACTTAATAAAAGACATGTTAATTTTGATAATTCTCAGCTTGTTATATTAAGAAAGACTTTGTCCTTAATTAGACTCATACAGAGCTTATAAAAATAAAAAAAAGCTAAGTATCTTTTGCTTTCATTAAATTAGGTGTAAAAAACCTTTTAAGTATATTGGCTTGTATATCAGCTTTAATAAATTTAGAAGATTAGTGGCATTACTTCTTGAGGTAATTTAGAAAGAATCAAATTCTTTTCCAGAATATGTTATAGTGCATCCCATAGCTTCCAGATATGTCACAAATTACATTCATTCACACCTTTATTTTTAAGTAAGAGGATAATCTAAATCTCCAATTCATTGTAATCCTGCTACCCTGCATTTTAACTGAACTCTACAAAATATAATCAGGAAAGTTCTCTGACGATCATCTAGTCACATATAATGAACAGCCATGTTTTACAGCTTCAGGGTGCACCCATTCTGGAAGTGTCTAAGCAAATGCTGTTGCCTGGGGCACAAATAGTGTGCCTTTCATGGTGTCTCCTGTGATTGTGAACTAAGAGACCTTCTGAATACCTTGTTTACTGTAGGAATTCCACCTGCAACCTTCCTGACAGGTGTTCACTCAGCCTTTGTTGGCCACCAAGAGCCTCTCTTCTTGTTTCTCTTTTCTTAGAACAATCATGACCTTAGATCTTTGTATGGGCATAGACTTAATCTGTCTTTAGGTCTTCACTCAAATATCATTTCTCAGAGAAAGTCCCTAATAATTGAACAAGTAAAAGAGAATTCAAGCAGCTCGAGTGACAATGGCATGTTATCCCATGGGTTCATCATCCCATTGTTGGGCAGCTCTAATTGTTGAAACACACTCTATGGAGAAGAGATTTGTATGTTTGCCAGCACTGGCATAATAATATGTTACTATGAAGCTGAAAAAAGGTAAGATTCACTTTCTCATAGTTTTGTAAGCTGGAAGTTCTACGTAAGGTGTCAGCAGGTTTGGTTTCTCCCAAGACTTCTCTCCTTGGCTCACTGCTTTCTCACAGATCTTTCCTCTATTTGTGCCCATCCTGATGTCACTCTGTGTGTCTCAACCCCTCTTCTTATGAGGATGCCAACCATATTGGTTTAGGGCCCAGCCTGAGGGATTCATTTTTAACATAATGACCTCTTTAACCCTTTCCCATTTAGAAAAATAGAAAGTCCAGCTCACTGCTTGTGCTCATTCATTTTACAAATACATTACTTGAGGCTGAAGCAAATCTGACTGATTTTCAACGTGAAAACAAAATATACAAACTGTTATTTGACTTGTTTCTAAACAGAACTAACATCAGAATTGTCTGAATCATCAGAATCGTCTATTTCAGAAAAATCAGATTTATCAAATGAATCTTCGGCCAACCACTGTTCTAAACCAACATTACCATCATGCATAGGAGTGCCATGTTTTCAGGAATTTCACATTTTCAGTGATCAAGTATTACTATATTTTATAAATGGGAATACCACTACTAAAAACAGAATGCTATAAACAGAACAATGTTTTCTGTTGCCAAAGTCGATATACTAGAGTGATGTGAAAATAATAATCACAGCAAAATATTTTGTGGCAAAGTTATCCTGAGGTAAACACTGTTGCTGAAGCATCACTGGCGAGTATTCTCAGGGAAAACAGGAAAAGGGTTAATAAACCTGTCTTCAAACGCAGTCACATTCTGAGACTTCAGCATCCGTATTTTGGGTTACACAGTTTGGTACATAACTCCCATCTTTACCCAAAGGCCCGTGCTGCTTTCTGGATTTTCACAGCTTACCACCCTCTTCTATCTCAACACTTTTCTTGGCAGTATTCTCTCATGCCCTTAACCGTATTACATAAGACTTAACTGATCTTATGTGAAAAATCATGATAATTTACTATGGCAGATGGGATAATGTGAGTGACCAACAGCTTCAGCCACTGTTCTCTAAATCCTTCACTGCATCTACACCACACTGAAAATTCTCTTAAGGGCTCCCAGCCAGTGAATGAGTGCAGACAGGGACTACGGCAGGCTCTTTCCTATAAGAAATAGGATTCCTCTGGTGGAGACTTTGGTGTGAGGACCCCCGATTAGTCTTGTCAAACTGTCTTAGAATAGCACTGCAGTCTAAGACCTTCCTATCTTTCCTTCTCCTCCACAGGGGTCAGGTATGCACGTTAGGCTGACAGCTTCCCATCCTTCTCTGGCTCCCTCATTTTCCCTTGCAGGCATTTCTCCCAAAAATATTCTGCACATCTAATCACCTTGACGTCTTCTTGGAGGGGCCTGGTCATATTGCTTCTACGTGTGTAAATGGTGGTCTGGAGGGAGGTCTTCTCTCTTTGGAGACTATAACTTACACTAAAGAAAAAACTTCAAAGGTGGAAATTCTAGCTGACAATTTTGAATATACATTTTAGAAGTGCTAAATATCATGGAAATAATACAAAACTTAATATAAGAATGACAAATTTAGAAAGAGTATTTTATATTTCTGAAAACAATACACATTTTAAAATAAAATTTTCTGTTCAAAAATTTTATTCTGAACATGAGGCTATTTTATCCTTCTTTATATTTAGAATAAATATAATTTTCTGTATAAAAGTCATCATCAAACAAAAACAGATCCTCTTCAGGAGTCCAAAGGGGTAAGACCAACTCACTGAGGAATGATAGACCCTCTCTTCGATGTCTCCATCACTATTTCAGCAGGGGCAAAATGGGACCTACTCCCAAACAATCACAGCCGGGCTACCACCGTCAACTTTGAGACCAACTAGAACTAATCTCATTAAGCTCATTATCTGTTCATGTCAATCACCAAAAAGAGTCCCAGGATTCTAGGTTTTCCCTCACTGCACACACGTTAATCACTCTACATCACTGCATATCCTTTATTATGTCCCTTTCTTCCATTCTCTTTAATTCCTGAAACCTCTCTAGTGAGCCCTCTGGAATTTATGGTCCATCATAAATAAAACCTTCATACTGTCTTCTCTGAAAATTACCTTCACCTCACTCGAAATGAAACTTAAATCTCACTTAACGATGCTGCTGCCTCTACAGGCTCTCAGTTGGAAGCTGTTTGGTTTCACACTGGGCCCACCTTTTCACAAGTGTTCTCTTTGTTCCTCACTGCCAATTTCAGTCTGTGATGTCTCCATGGTCTTAAATATCTATAACACTGATTAAAATGTCATGACCAGTTTGTCCACACATTGATCACTCAGTGAATTTTCTCCAACCCCAATGGGCTCATCACATTTCTTCAAATTCACCAGAACACAAAATTCTCAGGGCCTGCCTTAGGACTTTCTATTCTCTCCCTTGATAAAATGCTTTCAAGCATTTAGCTAGTTTCATCTGCTTTATCAACTTAATTTTCTAATCAAATTTCAAAGAAAGCTACCCTGTCTACCATATATAAAATTGTAATCACTCTTTACTGTATTTCTTCTACTCCAGTGCTTCTCATTTTTTCTTAATGTATATAGTTTCTGTCTGTACCTTTTATCAAGAATTTAAGCTTCAAATACATGTTGTATAACCTGAGTCTGCTATAAAGTGGGTACTCTTTGTGGTCTGGATGTTGGTGACCCTTCCTAAAGTTATATGATGGAACAAAATACCCAGTGTGACAGTATTAAGAGGTGAGGCCTTTGGCTGGTGAGTTGATCATGGGTTGAAGCTCTCATGAATAGAATTAATTCTCTTATAAGAGAGGTTGAATAGAGCTATATTGCCTCTTCCATCATGCGAGGATACAGCAATAAAGCACCATACTGAAGCAGAGGGCAAGCCTTCATTAGACACTGAATCTGCTGGTGGCTTGATCTTGGATTTTCCAGGCTCTAGAACTGTGAGCAATACATTTCTGTTGTTTATAAGTGACTCAGTCTAAGGTATTTTACTTTAGCAGCCTGAACAAACTAAGAAAATAATTAATAAATATTTACCGAATGAATGCAATAACTTGAATTTATTGCAGTTATATTCTTCCTCTCAGCTCAGAGAAGAATAATTTAATATCCATTTAAGATAAATAACCTTGCTTTCTGTTTCATTCAACCTATTTTTATCAGTTTCTTCAGTTACATGCATGGTTTTCTGCTTATAATACATGAATAAAACATAATTTCAAAGCTTGAATATTCCCTTTCTAGCTTTAAAAACACAAATGTATAAAGACAGTAATAATTATTGATGTAAAAATTCACACATATTTAGATTTCAGTTTTCTCTAGCAACTATGCGGAAGATGCATGCAGATAGTATCTATTATTATTATTATTTTATTATTTTTTAACATTTATTGAGTGCTGACAGTGTGCTAAGCCTCATGTGGAACATTGAAAAGGCATACATATCTGCACATTCCCACTCCCACCTCTGTCTGATCCTTCATTTTATTATTGTCATAATTTCTTGCTCACTGATTTGTTATTCACTTCTTAATTATAACTACATGATAAATAAAAAAAAACTTAAATCATAAAGACAATTTTAAAAGAGGATTACTATTGGATTTACTAGTAGGAGACCACCAATGAGTATCACAAAGTTTCAGGACCACAGAGAGAAGCAGAATGCAGGGCATTGCACATTGAATGTGAGGTAAAGCTGTGAAGGACATGATAACAACACTTTGATTCCAGATGAAAGTGGGTGTGGGAAATGGGGCAGTAGTTGGATGGATATTAGGTAGGTAGGAGCAGTTTGAGTTCATTTAGAGGCAAATAAAAGGAAGTAGAAAGGGGGGTGCTGAAAGTACAGTAGGAAGAGTAATTAAAGATGGTGCAATGTTCTGGAAGCGATAGTGAGGTGTGGGATGCAGAGCTGAATTAAGAGGTGTAAGAGAGAAGAAAGGAAGAGTGGACAGTCATGAGGGCAGATGTGGATGTAGATTAGCTTGTAGGAAATGTTCTGGATAGTTTATGTAAATTGACAGTCTCATTTTGTTTTCCATGCTGGAGTGCAGTGGCATGATCTCAGCTCACTACAACCTCCCTCTCCTGGGTTTAAGTGATTCTCCTGCCTCAGCCTCTTTAGTAGCTGGGATTATAGGCAGGCACCACCACCCCCATTTTTTTTTATTTTTTATTTTTAGCAGAGATGGGGTTTTGCCATGTTGGGCAGGCTGGTCTCGAGCTCCTGACCTCAGATGATCTGCCCACTTCAGCTTCCCAAAGTGCTGGGACTGCACCACTGCCCCTGAGATTCCTTAAAAACTAAAGGAGGTAAGGTTTACTGAGGTAAGGTTTGTTGCTGATAATTGTAGGAAGGGTTTTGAATACTAAGCATAAGATATCTGTGTATTCTTGGAAAACTCCTAAAGGAGGATGAAAGAAAAAGATGTACTGAGGCAAGTGATCAGAATCAAGCCACAGATTTCTTGGGGCACCAAGCTTTACAGTGGCATAATATCCAATGATAATTCCAGCCACCCCCATGTGTAAGTGGTAAGGTGGGCTTTAATTCTGACTTGCAGTTTGGCTAGAAAAGTTCACTAAAATAACAATTACAAGATAACTGAGACACCTGAGGGAGAAGGAGTAGATGATCAGTGACATGGTTTGGATTTGTGTCCCTGTCCAAATCTCATGTCTGTGTTGGAGGTGGGGCCCTGGTGGGATGCGATTGGATCATGGGGGCGAATTTCCCTTTTGCTATTCTCATGATGGCCAGGGAGTTCTCACGAGATCTGGTTGCTCAAAAGTGTGCAACAGCTTCCCCTTCACTCTCTTCCTGCTTCTTTGGCCATGTGAAGATGTACCTGCTTCCCTTTCACCTTCTGCCATGACTGGAAGTTTACTGAAGCCTCCCCTGCCATGCTTCCTGTACAGCTTGCAGAACCATGAACCAATTAAACCTCTTTTCTTTATAAATTACTCTGTACAGTTTCAGGTGTATGTTTATAGTGGTGTGAGAACGGACTATTGCAATGAGTCATGTGGGACTGAGAAGGGAGAGAGGCCAGCAGGATTTGATAGATCAGAAGAAGATAAAACAGTCAAGAATCTTTGCATTTCTTTAAATCAAAAGTAGAAATGATGTGGGTTACATTAGAGGAGAGCTGGACGCATGGGAATATAAGATCAAAGACAGGATTATTGAAGTAGAATTTCTCAAGCATATTTGTTCCAGATGACTTCCCTCTCAAAAAATTATTTGATATGGAAAGGGATAAATATTGTGATAGTTAATGATGTTCATGAATTTGAGACCAGACAAGATTTTGGAACCAAATGAAAATATTAAAATATCCTTGTTTAGTTTAAAAATAAGTAACAAGTAATCTGTCAGATAAATAACTTGTCTGTGTTCCCACAGCTACTTTTTAGTGGAATTAGAAGCAGAATTAAGATTATTTTGACATTAGTTTTTAAAATTTGTTTGTTTTATTATTACCTCTGTCACCTAATATTGGGAAGTGTATTAATATTGTTTTGTTCTTTTTGACTTTGAAAATGAGGAATCAATTGCTTGAGGTAAGCAGTGAAACTTTTGTCAACAATATGTCTCAGAACAAATGATAAGCAACAGTAAAAAATAAAATGTTGCCTTTCTTTTGCTCATAAATCTAAATCTGTCATTAATAAAATGAGGTCTCTCCCTCTATGTGTTTGCATATACACCTTATAAAGGAGGGGCGGTAGAAGGCAGGTTAACATTTGGATGAAATTTATTTTTGTCTTTTATTATTTTCACCTACTAGTCAAGAAAGAAATCTAATCAATATATTATTAAAAAGAAAATGATCTTTACATTTGCATATTACATTGTATGTATTTTTCTAGTGTTGATGCAAACATTTTTGCTAAGTGCTCTATGTTGAATCAAAGTTATTTTAGAAGTCCAGAGTTTGCATGCTGATGTGCTGATTATTGTCTCTTGTAAAAAGAAACGTCTACTTTAGAGGCAGTGTTAAGTGATGCTGTGCACACATTTGCATGTATTATTAACACTTTGACAACAGAGGCCGGTGTCTGTGGTGAACATAGAACAGGTGCCACAACCTACTGGGCTGACTCTCATCACGGTTTTTAGTTAGATTTCAAAAGATGAAGAAAATTGCATCCTCACATCCTAAAGAAGGTAACATGTCAAATGACTGTGAATAATTCTATGAAATTAATTGTCACATGAATTACGTTCAGCACATCTTTACTTTTTCAGGGATAGGGACGTACTCTTTTCATAGAAATCATAAAAATAGTATGATGAAATCTACTGAGTCAGTAAGACTTTTTGAGTGATTCAGTTAAACTCTAATCCTATTATTAGATACCTGTTTCATACAGAAAACACAAGAGAAGGCTGGGTGCGGTGGCTTATGCCTATAATCCTACCACTTTAAATGGCCGAGGCAGGAGGATCATGAGGTCAGGAGTTTGCGACCAGTTTAGCCAACATGGTGAAACCCTGTCTCTACTAAAAATACAAAAAATTAGCCAGGCATGCTGGTACACACCTGTAATCTGAGCTACTCAGGAAGCTAAGGCAGGAGAATTGCTTGAATCCAGGAGGCAAAGGTTCCAGTGAGCAGAGATCACGCCATTGTACTCCAACCTGGGCGACAGAGCAAGACTTTGTCTCGAGGAAAATAAAAAAAATAAATAACCCTAAGTCACAGAAATATTGTAATGATTTACATTAACACTTTTAAAATACTATACTTGGTAGCTATTTAAGGCAAAGGCATATGTAGTTATCAAAGTATACAAGGTAGTTGAGAATTCAGCTTGATATGAGACTAAGAATTTGGAAAGTCTGTTCTAGGTGGAGGGAGTATAGAGGAGTAAAAAAGAAAGGGGAAAAACAATAATTTTTAATTATTGGAATATAAATCGTAGATGTAGAGATAGAGGCAGTGCTACTTTAAGCTGGAGAGGTAGGCAGAAAGTAGGTCCTGGAGCAATACGGGTCAGATAAAGGCATAACAAAAGTCAGTCACGGAGGATGGAAGATGCAAATATCATTATGCACAAAAGGTAAACTAAATATTGTAATTCCTCATAATATTTTTCAAATATTATAGAAATTTTAATGAAAATACAGTCATTCTTCAGTGTCCATGGGGGACTGGTTCCAGGACCTCCCTTGGATACCAAAACTGGAAGATGTTCAAGCTACTGATAGAAAATGGCATAATATTTGCAGATAACCAATGCACCAATGCACATTCACCCACATACCTTAAAGTATTCCTAGATGACTTATAACACATAATATAACATAAACACCATGTAAATAATTGTTACAGTATATCGTTTAGAACACACAAACAAGAAGAAAATCTGTACATGTTTAGAATAGATGCAATTTTTACAAACAGATTTTTGAACCACAATTGGTTGAATCCATGGATGAGGAACCCATGCACAAGAAGGGCCAACTGTATTACTTTAGATAATCTGATTAAATTATTTCCATTTTCCAAAATAATAAAATATATACATATATATTTTAAGAGACATAGTACTTAATAAAATTGTGTGGCCTCTTCTTAGTTATTCACCTATTGGTTATTTTTTAGTCTTTTCTAGTATTAAGTATTTTCCCCATTGTAACTTTCATTTGCTTATAAAAATACAGTCTACTTATTGAACACTTTCACTTAAGTGTTCAATAAATGTCTTCTACGTGAAGGAATAAATGAGTACTTATGTCTTGAAAGCCTTCTTTGAGCCTTTTTTTCTATCCCAACCTAATATTACTCCTGCCCTTTCTTGAATTACATTCAGTAAATAAGTCTATTAACTGCTTCTGAAAGCTCACTCTGAGTTTCTGTGATTGTCCCTGCCCCACTCCCAACATACGACAACCCCTTCCTTTTGTCTTCACTTGTCAAAACCTACTCAAGTTCATTTCTGGATAAATGCTATTCTTCACATGAAGTTCTAATTCACTAGGGAGAATTGGCCTATACTTTTGCTCTCACAGATGTGGTTAAACCTTTAGTCGAAGACAAGGATTGCTTTTTCCTTAAATTATATATAAATCACCCAAACCTCTGTATGAGATGTTGTTATTTGTAAGAAATCTAGACCTTGGTTGCTGGTACTTCTCCCTCCTCATAGGTAGGATTACAGTCTAATTCCAGTGCTCAGGACTAGTTCTGAACAAACCAGTCTTCAGGTATAATTGATTTAAAGATCAAACCCATTTATACTGGAGACTGATAATATTCTGTTTTCCACTAAAACATCATGAACCATTTTACCAGTTACTCTACATGGTTACCTAGTTGAACATTCTCTATTATGTCGCCCTTGATTGTTCTGTCAGTTTTTATGGTCAGAAATAATATATTTAAGTCCTTTAGACTCCACTAAGGCACTGATTATTGGAGCAGGTGGACACTAAGTGTTCAATAAATGTCTTTTGAGTGAATGAATGAATGAGTGGAGTACATGCAGAAATCAGTGAATGAATTTTTAAGCCTCTGTGGAATCACGTACTGATTCTTACTATCCAGGGAATTATATTCAGGCCACTCCTTAGGTTCATACACTTTTTCCCACTAGGCAGCTTTCTTTCTGATCAGGGATATGTTGTTGCGGAGGAATGGACTTACCAAAGTAAATCCTGCCCTCTCTATATGATAAAGAGAAGGAGGGAGAGAGTCCATTGATGAATAATGGGTCTATTTTAAATTCAATAATGTTAGTAATTACAAGTATCACCATTGCAATATACGCCTTTTAAAGTAGTAAGAAACAGAAGGGTGTCTTTTTTTTCTTTTTTTCTTTTTTTTTTTTTTTGAGACAGAGTTTCTCTCTTGTTACCCAGGCTGGAGTGCAATGGCGCGATCTCGGCCCACTGCAACCTCCGCCTCCTGGGTTCAGGCAATTCTCCTGCCTCAGCCTCCTGAGTAGCTCGGATTACCGGCATGTGCCACCGTGCGCAGCTACTTTTTTGTATTTTTAGTAGAAATGGGGTTTCACCATATTGACCAGGATGGTCTCGATCTATTGACCTCGTGATCCATCCGCCTCGGCCTCCCAAAGTGCTGGGATTACAGGCTTGAGCCACCGCGCCCGGCCAGAAGAGTGTCTTAAGAATAAGAAAGGTCGAGTTACCTGCAGAAGTTTCTTAGTAAACTGCAGCAGAATTGAGAAGACAGCTCTGGTTTCCCAACTCACCACCCAGTGCTCTTTCCATTATAAAAACATTTACATTGTGGTCTTGGCGATGAGGTGAGCTAATATAACTTACTCTTTGTATTTCTTGACTAGTGATTACATTTTGTACTTATTGCTGTACCACAAAGTTGCCAAGAAGCTTTGCAAGGAAATACTGTACAGACTGCGATTTTATGACACATCAGTCTTTTCTTGGTATCAACTGGGCTGAAGGTAACATATTTTTGCCACAACTTTTCCAATCTGCCAAATCGCTTTTTAAAAGCAGTAAATTTAAAGTACAATTTCAAAGCAACTGCTCACTCAATTCTCAAGGCAACCATTTAGAAAAGGAAAGCAACAGAAGTCTCAGGAGGAGCTTCTCGGAGGTCATGTGGCCTTGGATGGAACTTTGCACTCTCTCAAATCCCTCCAGGAAGGAAAGCCATTTGTGCTGGCAGCTCTGAGGTGCAGGGGTCCCTGAGAGTGAGCTGCAGGGCTGCTTGGGATGTGCTCTTCACCCTTTCCATCCCTAGGGGACTTCTTAGAACACTTGGAGTGATAAAAGAAGGAGTCAACTAAACTCTCCTGCTTGTAGAACAGATCAGGAGATATAGAATTGTGTACAATATTTTAATTTTCACATTGCTAGAATTTATTATTACATTGAAGGCTGTTTTATTAGTTTGTAAGGCCAAAGCCAAGCATCATAAACTGGGTAGCTTAAAAAGACAATTTATTTCCTCACAGCTCTGGAGGCCAAGTTGAAGATCAAGGTGTCAGCAGGGATTCTTCTGAGGCTCAGCTCACAGAGTGTCACCTTCTCTTTGTCTCCACACAGGCTTTCCTCAGTGCCTCCCTGTGTTCTCAGCTCCTTTTCTCATAAGGACATCAGTCGTATTGGATTAGGGCCCACACACATGACCTCATGTTACCTTAATTATCCCTCCGAGATCCTGTTTCAAATACAGTCACATTATGAAGTACTGAAGGTTAGGGACTCAATGGGAATTTTGGAGGAACACAGTTCTTTAACAAATGTCTTTTACTGTAGGTCCAATTTCCAACACAAAGCATGGAAAATTTGGGGCCGTGATTTGAGGATGCTTTTAGGGAATACAGCAATTCTAGACAAAGTGCCAGCAAGGCCTCTGCTTTTCTATTGGCAGAAAACCTGGAAGACTGTTCTGAATTGAGCCCCTACTTAAATAGCCTGCAGTGAGATTCTGGGACCCTAACAATGGAAACTGACAGTTGTTTGTTACGTCCATATGTGTAATTATTATCTAACTTAAAGTCTACGTTAAATAAAATTCTTGTTTAAGCTTATAGTGGGTTTCTGTCAGTTTTAGAAGCTTGATTCAAGTGTTCATTTATAATAAAACATCAGCTATTTATTTTTGGATTACTAGTTTATTATGGCGTATTAGCTGGAGTTCTCTAAATGGCCAGAGCCAACAGGATAGTTGTGCATATGAAGAGGTATTCACTCCCACTCCCACCACAGGATGTCTGAAAGCTGAGGAGCAAGGAAGCCAGTCCGAATCCCAAAACCTCAAAAGTAGGAAAGCTGACTATGCAGCTTTCGGTGTGTTGCTAAAGGCCTGAGAGCCCCTGGCAAACCACTGGCATTAAGTCCAAGAGTCCAAAAGCTGAAGAACTTGAAGTGAAATGTTTGAAAGCAGGAAGTGCCCAGCATGGGAGAAAGATGCAGGCCACAAGACTCAGCAAGTTTAGTCTTTCCACCTTCTTCTGCCTGCTTTATTCTACCAGTGCTGGCAGTTAATTAGGCTGTGCCCACCCAGATCGAGGGTGGGTCTACTTCTTCCAGTCCACTGACTCATATGTTCATCTCTTTTGGCAGCACCCTCACAGACACATACAGGATCAATACTTTTTGCATTCTTTAATCCAGTCTAGATGACACTCAGTATTAATCATGACGAGTCCATCCCTTGTCAACTGGAACCCATACACTTCTAGAATCAAGGTGTCAGCAGGGTTTCTTGATATATAATATTCAAATAAAGACAATAATAATGTCATAATTATGCCTAACATAACACAACTATCCTTCATACAACCAGAAGTATACTAATCCTTAACTTAAATGCTATTACATGAAGTTAACAATAGTTAAATGCTGATATGAAGTCAATAACGCTTATGTCACAGTGTCCTTATTTTTACTGCTGTTGCTACTTTTGTTTCCAAGATCCATTGGGTCACTTTTCTCTCCTACAGCACTTCTAATATTACTGATTTAGATCATTTTCTCTTCTGCTTCTCTCTCTGAAGATGATGGTGATAGTGATTAATATGGTGATGATGGTGATAATAATGCTGATAATGGTGATGGTTAAAGAAGAGGCTTTTAATTATTTTATTTTTATTTTATATTCTTAATGTTTTAATTTTACTATGAATTTACCACATTAGTGTGATTTTGACCTGAACATTTGACTATAGATTATATATGATTATGTAATTTTAACATTTATTTTTCAAAGAATACTGTAATTTTATAGCTTTTGATTAAGTCAATAATTATTTCCTAATAAGTATCTTCATGTTCTGAGAAGATGTTTAAGTCCTAAATCAGTGACCTGTAATTGACAATTACATCAATTTTTTTCAAAGAAAGTATAATAAAATATAGAGCATTCAAGATATTAAGAAGACACCAATCTGAATTTTAATCAGAGTTACCCAAATCTAAACCTATTTAAACACAGATAAGATGAGTCAACTTGCCACTGAATCCTGGGGGCCGAGGGCAACGACAGGACTTGTGCTTGGATTGTTATTTCAGTCGATTTGATCAAATGGTATTAATGTGATTTGAACTCTGAAATTCTAGCCAGAGTCTAAAAAAGTCTTTTATTTAATTCCCCTGCTACCTGAAAGCACTGAGTTTAACACGCCTCCAGTTCTAATCCATTAACGTTAACAACCTTCAGAGCCATTAGCGATAACAACTTCCTCTGTCACAGTTTCTCATAGTCACCCCCTGTGAAGAATTTATACAAAAAGTAGATCAAGGGAGAATAAACAAATTCACATCTTTTAACACACTGATGCTAGCCATGGGAACAAAGTGCATGGTCAAGGCTTCTGCGTACACACACCCAGTTAGGAATTCAGCAGGCTCCATTGCTGCAGTTCCCATGGTTTCTTTCTTATTTCACGATGGAAATCCATGTCTTAGGGGGCAAGCCAGGTTTATGCCACCTTTCTTTCTTTCTTTTGGAGTTTATTTATTTATTTATTTATTTATTTGGAGACGGAGTTTCGCTCTTGTTACCCAGGCTGGAGCGCAATGGCGTGATCTCGGCTCACCGCAACCTCCGCCTCCTGGGCTCAGGCAATTCTCCTGCCTCAGCCTCCTGAGTAGCTGGGATTACAGGCACGCACCACCATGCCCAGCTAGTTTTTTGTATTTTTAGTAGAGACGGGGTTTCACTATGTTGACCAGGATGGTCTCGGTCTCTCGACCTCGTCATCCACCCGCCTCGGCCTCCCAAAGTGCTGGGATTACAGGCTTGAGCCACCGAGCCAGGCCTCTTTTGGAGTTTACAAACGATTATCAGATGGAGAGAGAGCCAGTGGTGAAGGAGGCTGCAGAGTTGCAGCCATTTGGTGTCAACTCAATGCTTCTTCCTTTCTGCCTGCTTTGTGCTTCCCTAAGAACCAGGTATTTTGAACATTGCCCCTTCAGATCATGCAAGCTTTTAAATGCCTTCTCCTATCTCACCTGGACGTTTGGTTTTGATTTTGCATTTACGAAATAGCAGGGTGGATTTAGTATCCCATTGTGGCGGTGGTTTTAGACCTGCTGGTGGGCCTGCATTACCTTTCCTCTTCTCTCTTTTCTTGGCCTTTGCTCAGGACATTGCCTGGCAGCAAGGTGGGACTGGGGTGTGGGCAGCAGAGACAAATGCTGGGATTAAGTGATTTTTCTTTTTTACTTACTGTTATTTAAACTCTGCATATTCTCTGCCTTAAGTCATATTGAGGGCCTTGCATTTGTGTCGATTTTTTTTCTTTCTTTTTCTCCATTGTTTTTCAATTATCTGGAAATTCCCAATTTTTTAAATCATAAAAACAAAAGTCCTAGTTCGAAAGTTCTTTAAGGGATCTTGCGATCCAGTCTCCTCCCTTCAGGTGGTTTATGAAATGCCACCCCATTCAAGTGCTATGGTATGTGGACTTGATGAAAAATGTATTCTGTTAGAAGTAAGGCTCATGTAGAATCCTAACACATTCTAAAAAATGTTGTCATACCTAGAACCTCATTCAATTGTTTCATCATGCAAGTTTCAATCATTCCTGGACTATATTTGGAAACCTGGGCAAGTGTAACAAATAGCATGCAATGGTTAAAAGTTAGTTGCTAATGAAAATGCAAGAATTATTTTTATTTTTGTTACAGGGAAAGAAAAAGGATTTTATTCATTGTTAGAACTACAAAGATGTAATAATTTTAATAAATAAAATTTTCTCTGAATTCTATATTTCTGAACTAGGTGAACAGATTTTTGTTTGAGTTTCTCTTAACATGGAAGATAACTTGTAGCAAATGCTAACTGAATAATGGAGTTAAAAGTGAAAATTTCAAAGTTTTTGTCCTATTCATGCATATGTTTCCATTTTTTTTAGATTATTTTAATGTTATCCATAGTTATCAATATCAATGATTTATGACCTCTATTTCTTTGCTGTAACAACAAACACTGTTGTTACCATAAAGGAGTCCTGATACAAACTCAAAGAGAGAGTTCTTGGAACTGACATAAGAAAGAATTCAGGGTGAGTCCATAGAGTAAAGTGAAAGCAAGTTTATTCGAAAAGTAAAGTAATAAAAGAATGGCTACTCCATAGACAGAGAAGCAGTATGGACTGCTTGTCTGAGTATACTTATAGTTACCCCTTGATTATATGCTAAACAAAAGGGTAGATTATTTATGAGTTTTCCAGGAAAGGGGCAAGAGATTTCCGCAGCTGAGGGTTCTTTCTCTTTTTAAAATATGTAGGGTATCTTCCAGATGTTGCCATGGCATTTGTAAACTGTCATCGGGCTGGTGGGAGTGTCTTTTAGCATGCTAATGCATTATAATTAGCGTGTAATAAACAGTGAGGATGACCAGAAGTCACTTTCACCACCATCTTGGTTTTGGTGGCTTTTGGCCAGCTTCCTTGACACATCCTGTTTTTATTATACAGGTCTTTGTTACTTGTTTGATATTTGCTGTTTTATAGACTAACTTTTTTGGTGGTTTGCTTTACTCATCACTGTGGCCCCTTTGGTCTCAGATTCATATTTTCTGTTTTCTTTTTTTCTGAACTTATGCCTACTGCTTTGGTAACTTGATTCTTGTTACTGGCTTTTTCAGAATCCATATATTGTTTTGAGGTAAAGTTTTAGCTAAGAGTTTGGTGTGGTCAAGAAAACCTTACTATCTCTGCATTAGTTCATTCATTTATTATGACAACTTCATTAATTGAGCATGACGTGATAACTACTGTGGTAGAAACTAAAGGTACAGTCACAATGCTTGCTATAAAGAAACTCAATGGAGTAGAAAAAATATTAGAATACAATATGGGAAGTGATATGATTGAGGTGCAGGGTGCCTTGAGAATGCAGAGAAGGCACAGTAAAAGGGAAAAACAAAATTTATCTAGGAGTGGAGTCAAGAGAGCAGTCAGAACTGTGCAAAGGAGGTGACTTCTGATCTGAGTCATGACAAATTAGCAGGAGTTCAATCGTGAAGTCCTTTCACCCTGTCTGCTAACCCTTTACTTTCAACAAATATCTCCAATGTTAAGACATCATTTTTTCTCCTTTATGTTTTTCTCCTGTTACCATTCTATTTCACTTTTTCTCATCAGGGCTCACCTTCTTGGAAAAGTCATTTAGTTTTTCTCCATTGTCTTAAAAACCAGACACTCCTCAATCACAGCTATCCAGATTCTGCCGCAACCCCTACATAAACACTATTTGTCAATCTTCACAGGTGACATCCTAATTGCGAAATTCAGTAGCAGCTTTTCTCACTTATTTTATTTAACCGGTCTGTATTGCTTGGCACAGGTTACCACTTCCTTCCTGAAACTCAGCCATTCATTCACCTTTTGCTGTCACCTTTTCCTAATTTCCTCCATTTCTGGATGCACATGTTAAAATCTTCCTTATTTTATTTCTCTTTCTACACACACTAAGTAAGCAATGATATAGAACATACAGCTCTATGTTTCTCTTTGATTAATAAATTATATTATTTAATAATAGCTAAGTATAGGATTCCTGATCTGTAGAACTGATGACCGGACTTGTGTTTCTCTGGTCTAGATAGCCAGCCTGCAGAGGTGTCATTATTCTGATGCCAGCTGATCTGTGTGTAGTGTTTGTAAGGGGGCTACTTCACATAAGATTCTAAGGGTAAGAAATGCATCTATAGCTAGTTAACAAATCATATGCCAATAACAATTTAGGATTATTTCCTTTTCTTATCCTTCCATTAGCATTCTTGGATGCCTTATTAGTTTTGCAAATATAATTTTATTTTGATTTATATTTCCACTTGTTTATATGAAACCTATTTGCTTTATTGTTGTTTTCTATTTACATCTCCCAGCAACTGTGAGCTCAATGCCTCTCCAGTCTTCAGTCATGCATTTATTCACTCCTTTCATGTCATTAAGGATGAAGTTAAATGGGAATAGGATGATGATCCATCCTAAGAGCACCTCATTAGACACTCCTCCCCAACTGTAGAGTGAGCTATTTATCAGGTCCCTGTGACCAGCCTTCTCTCACCTATGTTTCGTCAATAGCTACTTTAACTAGGCTGTCATCATTGCTCAATTTCCGAAATTTCTTTTCTTCATTTTTCTCCTTAAAAAAATGAGAGCTGTATCTAACCCATTATCAACGGCTCATTGATTTTTATGTCCCTCCTTATTTGTTACCAGGCTTGTATTTTCTCTGCCCTCTTTTCTTCCTTTTCAACATTTAAAAGCTCTCACAGATGCTACTAACATGTCTCTGTGTTGCTCTCTGCCAGTGTTCCTTGCGGATTTCCTGTCTTGGATTCTGTTTTCCGTTTTTAACTGACCCTTGTTTGTTTGCTGGAAGGCGAAAGAAAAAAAAAAAAAAAAAAAAAAACAGATGTGTGTTGGTGTGTTGTGCGTGCTTTTGAAGTGAGCACTTTATAAATTATGCTTTTCTGAGGTGATGATGGGTGATAATCACAAACAACTTTCAGATTCTTTTTCCCCCATGTTGTTCAGCAATTGGAAACCTTTTTTTTTTTTTTTTTTTTTTAATATTACTGAACTGCTGTGTCATAGAAGAGATTGGAAAAACTGAGAAGAATCTGCAGCTGTGGAAACCACATTTTAAGAACTTTGCCTCTGATTATTATCTTGCTGGTAGAACAAGTAGAGTAGCTGTTGCTAATCGTATACCTGGGTGCTGCAGAAAACGTGCTCCAGAAATGAACTCCATTTGCCAAGTTTCAGGACAGACAAAGAAAGTTGCTTTTTTATATTTATTCATTAAATGTTTTAAGTGGAATCTTACATAACATTCATTCTATGTATTTAAATATTATCATTACCAACATTCCTTTTATGTATTTAAGTTTACATTTTTACTTTTCTGTACTTTGGGGATTTTCTTAAAAGGAATGACTATATATTAAATAAAACAGTAATTATAGAAAATTCCAGGGACAGATTTGTAGAAATATCTGAATTCTCCAAGCATGTTTTGCATGTCTTCTAACTTTCTGCAGAAAAAAAATATGATTAAGCATTTCTTATAACATAGAGATATAAAGAGAGGAATTAAATCTTATAGTTCTATAAAGATAACATTCAGACATTTTACCTTCCTATTAATAACAATGTTGTTACATTTTATTTGTACCTACTAAATCAGTTGCACCTTTTATATTTCTCTTCTTGCTTATATTCCTGAATAGTAGATAGCCTTTATAAATCATATTTTATAAACCTTATAACATATGCTTTTTCTTTACTAAAAAATTTAAAATAATTGTGCAGTACTGTTACTAAATGACATTTGTTTCCTTTGAGTATTCTCTTTAATTTCTCAATATTGTTTGCTTCCATCATTTTGTTACTTTTCAATAGCGTTTGAGGGCTCCTTATATTATAGACATCCTGGTTAAGGAAAGTTCCTAAAAGGAAATGTGAGTGTATGTGTGAAAATATGAAAAATTAAGTCACATTCAGTCTTAACACAATCACCCACACACACTTAATTTCTATGACCTTCAATTTTGACTTTTCACATTTTTTTTTTTTTCATTTTGAGAGTAGATGTCTTCCAAACCTATCTTTAAGCTTTGTCCTTCTGTATCTGACTTATCTACCTTAACATGTCTTCCAGGTTCATTCATGTAACAAATGGAAAAATTTCATCATAATTTGATTTTTGTATATGTCCGTTCAGATATTGTGTCCATTTTTCCTTTTAACTTTCACTTTAAGTTCAGGATTACAAGTACAGGATGTGCAGGTTTGTTACCAAGGCAATCATGTGTCATGGGGGTTTGTTGTACAGATTATGTCGTCACCCAGGTATTTCGTTCATGTTTAAATTCAATTATTTGTAGGGTTTTTTTTTTTTTTTTTTTTTTTTTTTTGGTATTGAGCTGTTTGAGTACTTTATTCTGATTACTAAACCCTTTATGAATGGATAGTTTGAAAATGTTTTCCACATTCCATTGGTTGCCACTTCACTTTGTTAATAATTTTCTTAGCTGCATAGAAGCTTTTTAGTTTGATTTAATTCCATTTGTCTGATTTTGCTTTGGTTGCCTGTGTTTTTTAGTGTAACCCGAATAATCTTTGCCAGACCAGTGACCTCAAGTGTTTTCTCAATATTTTCGTTTGGTAGTTTCATTTTTCAGATCACACATTCGATTCTTTAATTCATCATAATTTGATTTTTGCATATGATTATCCAATATTCTCAGTACCTTTTATTGAAGAAACTGTCCTTCCTCAAGTATATATTCTAGGCACTATTCTCAAAATGAATCGGCTGTAAATGTGTGAAATTATATCTAGGTTCTCTATTCTGCTCCGCGAATCCATATGTCTATTCTTATGACACTAATACGCTATTTGGGTTGCTATGGCTTTTCAGCATATTTTGAAGTCAAGTAGCGTGATGCCTGCAGCTTTCTTCTTTTTGCTCAAGATTACTTTGGATATTTGGGGTACCTTGTAGTTCTTTATGAAGTGAAGTGGTATTTTTTCTATTTATGTGAAGAATGTCATTGGTATTTTGATATAGGTTGCATTGAATGTGTAGAAAACTTTCAGTAGTTTAAACATTTCGACAATATTAATTCTTCGTATCATGAGCTGGGATATATTTCCATTTATGTTTTTTCTCTTCAATTTATTTCCTCACTGTTTTATAGTTTACCTTGTAAAGATTTTTCATGTCTGTTTAAATTTACTCATAGGCATCATATTTGTAGCTATTTCTTTTCTAGATTGTTCACTGTTGGTGTATATAAATGCTACTGAATTTTGTATGCTCATTTCGCATCCTGTAACTTTGCTGAAGTTCTCTATAAGTTTTAATAGTATTTCAGTGGAGTCTTTAAGTTTTCTTAAATATAGCATTATATCATATGTGAATAACAATGTGAACAAACATAACTTGACTTATTTTCCAGTTTGGATCCCCTTTATTTCTGTTGCCTAAATGCTCTGGCTATAACTTTTAGTACTGTATTGAATAAAAGTGATAAAAATGAACCTGATTTTCTTGCTTTGGATCTTAGAGGAAAGGCCTTAATTTTCACTGTTCAGCATAACGTTGGCACTGTGCATGTCATATATGATCTTTATTGTTTTGAGGTATGTTCCTTCCTCATTTTGTTGAGAATTTTTATCACAAAGGAATGTTGAATTTTGTCAAATACTTTTCAACACCTATTGAGATGATTATCAGTTTTTTGTCCTTCACTCTGTTAACGTGATATACCACATTTATTGATTTGCCTATGTTGAAACATCCTTGCATCTCTGGGATGAATCCCACTTGATGATGATAAATGATATTTTTATTGTATTCTTATATTCAGTTTGCTACACTTTTGTTGAAGATATTTATATCTATGTTCATCAGGCATATTACCCTGTAGTTTTCTCTTTTTTGTGTGTCCTTGTGTATTTTGAGCAGCAGGGTAATTCTGGCCTTGCAGAATGAGTTTGGAAGAATTTCTTCCTTTTCAACTTTTTGGAACAGTTTAGGTAGAATTGTATTAGTTATTCTTTCAATGCTTGACAGAATTTAGCAGTGAAGCCATCTGGTTTTACTTTGATGAGTATTACTGCTTTGATCTCATTACTTATTAATCTGTTGGGGTTTTCTATTTCCTCATAGTTCAACCTTGGTAGGTTGTACGTGTCCAGTAATTTATTCCAAGCTAGGTTTTTCTACTTTGTGGAGTATATTTATTCATAATTGTTTCTAATGATTTTTTTGCATTTCTGTGGAATCAGTTGTCGTGTCTCCTTTTTTGTTTCTTAATACATTTATCTGAGTATTCTCTTTTATCTTGGTTACTGTAGGTAAATTTACCAATGTTGTTTGTCTTTTAAGAAAAAAAAAATTTTTTTTAATTGATCTTTTGTATTTTTCTTATTCCCAGATTTATTTCTTCTCTGAAATTCATTTTTTCTTTCCTTTTACTAATTCTGGGGTAGATTTGTTCTTGCTTTTCTCGTTCCTTCAGATGCATCACAAGATTTTTATTTGAAATCTTTTTACTTTTTTGATGTAGTTGTTTATAGCTATAAACCTTCCTCTTACTACTATTTTAACATATGCCATATATTTTGGTACATTGTATTTCCATTTTCATTTGTTTTATTTTTATTTTCAAAATTATTTATTTATTTATTTTCATATTGGAGGGTTTCTCACCAGAAAAATTCTAAAAGAGCCGTAACACTCATTAATATATTTTAAAATTTCCTCCTTAATTTCTTCATTGACCCATTAGTTGTACAGAAACTTGTTGTTTAATTTTCATGTGTTCATATATTTCCAAAGTTGTTCTTGTTTTTGATATCTAGTTTTATTCCATTGCAGTCATAATGGAATAATCATATATTTGATATGATTTTGACTTTCTAAATTTGTTGAAATTTATTTTGTGACCTATGGTCTATCCTGGAAAATGTTCCATGTACTGGTCAAAAAAATGTGTATTCTGTAGCAGTTGGATACATTGTCTGTAAAAGTCAATTAGGTCCATTTGGTGTAGATTGTAATTCAATTCCAATGCTTCTTTGTTGACTTTTGTCTGTATTATCTGCCCATTACTAGGAGTGGGTGGTGACATTTTCTACTATTATCACATTGCAGTGTATTTCTCCCTTTAGATATATTAATATTTCCTTTACATATTTGGGTGCTCCAGTGATGGGAGCATATATATGTACAGTTGTTATTTACTCTTGCTGAATTGACTCCTTTGTCATTATACAGTGACCTTTATCTCTTTTTAACAGGTTACTGCCTGTTGGGTGGAGACCTATCCAAAGCTGTTGGCCAGAACATCTACATGTAACTTTGTTTCTTCACAACCTAATGTGTGGGGTACAAACACAAGAATCCTGAGATAGAGATAGTCTGTTGGAAGCCAAATTGTCTTTAAAAATAATTCTTGGAAGTCACAAAGCATGATTTTTGGGAAATTCTGCTGTTGATATTATTAAAACACTCAGGTTCAAAAGGAGAAAATAGAGACCCCACCTCTTGAAGGACTGTTAATGTAAGTGCATGTGGGATGCAATATATAGCAGTGCAGTCATTTTTGGAAAATTCCATCTAAATACAAGGTGGTACAAAAGTTAACTATATTGCTACATATCAGGAATGAAAATTTGGAAAATGAATGATTTTTGAAACACCACTTAAAAATAGCTTAAAAATAACGTGACCTGGTTAGAGTTAAATTAAAATAGCATGTTTAAGACCTATACATTAAAAACTATAAAATATTATTGAGATAAGTAAGAGTACCTAAATAAATGGAAAGATACATCATAGCCTTGGATTGAAAGTATGAATGTTGGTAAAATCTTAGTTTTTTCCAAATAGGTCAATAGATGCTAGGCAATTCCATTCAAAATGCTAGTAGGGTTTTGTTTGTTGTTGTTAGGGGCTTTTGTTTGTTTGATTTTGTAGACAGAGAGTAGAACATGACAAATAGATTCTAAAATGTACATAGTAATGCAAAATGTCCATGTCAATAAAAATTAAGATACAGAAATAAAAGTTGTCCACTACCAGAATTAGTGGAAGAAAACTCAGCAAAGTCTGCAAAAAGAATGGCATTAACACTTTCTACATGTCTGCAGGTGATTTTTTTAAAATCATGGCAAACATTTGCTACTTTCATAATTCCCTCTATCCATTTAAAAAACAAATACAAACACTTGTAATACAAATTTTTTGTGCAGATATGACATGTAAATGAGAACATAAACTTTTGTTCCTAATTTGTCCATTTTCATTATTGCTGATGGTGCTATATGCAAAATAATTTATATGCCTAACAAAATATGAAATGAATATTTTTATTCTAATAAAAACCAATTGTATATAGACAATCTCTTACTTTCTATAAAAACTATAGAATCTCAGGATAAAATATTATTTTCAAAGAGTTGTAAGCTAGGCTACCATGACTTTGCAATTAAATATTGTTCCAGAAATGGGTTTTTGTAGCTTACTTTTGACGCGTCTGAGAGACTTGCATTTGCAGTTTTAGATGCTTGATGGACGCAGAAACTTAAATATTCAACTACAAAAATAACAAGTTGATGAGTAAAAATTCTTCTAAAATGTTTCTATTAACTGTGGATATATGATAAAGAATAATATGTAAGTATCACATTACAGCCTCAAATCTAGTAGACTAGAAATATGAATCCCCTGACACTATCTACCCACCTACCCATGACTAAATAAAAGTATTTTATTTATATTTAAATTTATGAAACCATTTTGGGATTCTGGGATTCTCTCCATTTGAGCTATATGATTTAAAGTTTTTTTTGCCTCCATAGCAGTTATTTTCTTTGATCAAAAACAAAATCAATTAGTCATTTGGATGTCTTGATGTTAAAAAAATTTCATATTTCCGATTAGGAATCAAAAAAATCAGAGTTCCTATTTTATATTTCCACTGTTCTCTAATAATTAGGCAGTATCTGAAATAGCTCAGAAATATTTTTTAACTATCATAATTTGCTATCTCATTTAATATGCTTAAAAATATTTTAAAGCATATTAATCTTTTAAATTATGTATATTATTTTATGGCACTTTCAAAACTAGCATTGTTTTTGGATATTAGCTTTCAATTACCTGATTTATGTGTTTAATTTTAACTCTATTTCCTCATAATTATACATATTCCCATTGAATTCATGAAGGTATTTTATTAAATGCTTATTTACAATTGAAAAGATGAAACATACAAAATTGTCTTCTTTTTATTAAGTAGTTTCAAAAATCATTTCATTAGCATGTTATAAATGGTTCTAACAAATAGAGACTGCATATGGGAACAATAATTTGCTCTCCCATGGATATTTTATGTTGTGACAGAATAGAATAAGAGTTTTACCAAATCTTTTGTTATAAAGATCATATTAGATACTATTCTAAATGTTGTCTAATTATTTTGTTTTAAAATTGTGAAATCTACTATCATGTTCTAAGGACAAAATAAAGAGAATGATAGTTTCAAAGAAAATATTATTTGTTAATTTTAGAAAAGGATATATGGATGATATCGGGACAGTTCTGAACTGTCATTGATAACTATTAAGCATCGGTGACTGCACAGGTTTTATGTGGATCAACATACTACTCACAAAACCTTACAAATCATATATTAGAGATAACTTAAAATAATGATAACTTAGTTAATTTGTATAGGGTTGAGTAGAAGGAAATAGGGAAGGGACTTGATGCTCTCCTTGTTTGACTTGTACAACTAAGCTCAAAACACTAAGTTATATTCATTGGAGTTTTCATATTGAAAACATGGTATGCATAGTACAAATAAATATATTTTTAAAACTCATCTACAAATACTTGCTAAAGTCAACTATGTACCATGTATTTATGAAAGATAAATGCCACGTTTTTGTGTGTAATGTTTGAAACTAGCTTTATTGTTCTAGTGTGGTCTTGCAAATATTTGAATCTATTTGCAGGAAGTTTATGGTATTCTCTCATAGCCTTTTTCCAGAAGCTAGTGGTGAGTACGACTTTCCCTGCTTTTCATGTACCCAGGAAACTTGACCTCAGTCATCATTGAAAGCAGGGGTCCTCAAGCAGTGAGCTGCAGACTAGAACTGGTCTGTGGCCTGTTAGGAACCAGGGCATATAGCAGGAGGTGTGGAGGGAGTGGTGGAGGATGCATCACCACCTGAACTCTGCCTCCTGTCAGAGCAGTAACATCATTAGATCCTCATAGGAGCACAACCCTATTGTGAACTGTGCATACAAGGGATCTAGGTTGCAGGTTCCTTAATGAGAATCCAACTAATGCCTGATGATCTGAGGTGGAGCAGTTACATTCCAAAGCCACCGCTGCCCCCCCGCACCCCAAACCCGCTCTTCAGTGAAAAAATTGTCTTCTGTGAAATGGATTTCTGGTGGCAAAAAGGCCGGGGACCACTGATCTAAAGTACTTTCTCCATTGTCCTAAGTTTTGATGTTGTATTTATCCCTGTCTTCTCTTCCTTTACTTTTTAAAACAATTTCATTCTGTTATTTCTCATAAATTGTTACATTGTTGATGCTGAGCCCCAAATCTCTTCTATCTTGGTATACCAAGTACTTGGAAAAGCACCTGTGCATACTCAAAATGGTTATTGAGTGAATGTTTATTATACCCAATATGTCGGTTTTTTAATTTAACAATTTTTTTTGTGAATGGGAAAGTAATATGATTTTATTATCATGGAAAGCCATAATGATTCAGTTCATCAATATTTGAACCATCATATTATACGTTTAGGAAATTTGTTACAAATGGAATCTAATTTGTTGCTTAACCTTTTCATGAAAATAAACACATGGATATATTTTTGTGAAACAATTTGGGTTTTGTGAATGAAAAGAATGAGACGGGTTGATTTTTTTTTTTTTTTTTTTTTTTTTTTGAGACAGAGTTTCGCTCTTGTTACCCAGGCTGGAGTGCAATGGCACGATTTCGGCTCACCGCAACCTCCGCCTCCTGGGTTCAGGCAATTCTCCTGCCTCAGCCTCCTGAGTAGCTGGGATTATAGGCACGCGCCACCATGCCCAGCTAATTTTTTGTATTTTTAGTAGAGACGGGGTTTCACTATGTTGACCATGTTGGTCTCGATCTCTCGACCTTGTGATCCACCCGCCTCGGCCTCCCAAAGTGCTGGGATTACAGGCTTGAGCCACCGCGCCCGGCCGAGACGGGTTGATTTTTAAAGTTAGTGGATAGATATCTTTGATCTTTAAAAGTCTGAAACATTGAGTTCATCCTTCAGGTCTACTCTCTCCAAGCTACCACCTTAGCTTCTCGGAACCTGTTTTTTCATCTTTAAAATGGGGATAAATGTATTTGCCTTATATGGGTATGCAAGCAAGAAGAGGATATGCCACCCAAGAAAATGTAATTGATCTTGATTATTTATTATTATTATTTTTTGAGACAGAGTTTCACTCTTGTCACCCAGGCCAGAGTGCAATGGCATGATCTCAGCTCACTGCAACCTCCACCTCCCAGGTTCAAGCGATTTTCCTGCCGTAGCCTCCCACGTAGCTGGGATTACAGGCATGTGCCACCAAACCCAGCTAATTTTTGCATTTTTAATAGAGACAGGGTTTCACCATGCTGGCCAGGCTGGTCTCGAACTCCTGACCTCAGGTGATCCATCCCACTCGGCCTTCCAAAGTGCTGGGATTTCAGGCATGAACCACTGTGCTTGGTTGATTCTGATTATTTTAAGGTGATCAGGAAGGAATAGCAGCTATGTGATCTACTTAAATACCTCTATGTCCCTTTGCCCCATTTTGACGATAGAAGAACAAATGTAGCAACTCCAGGCAAATACAGACACACAGTGGCCTAGGGAAGAGGTGATAACGGAAGGAAACAGATACTTCACTGGACAGTGGAAGTGGGTAGTGCTGAGAATCAGTTATGGCCCTGCACAAGCCGTGTTAATGGGGCTGCAGTTTTTCCCACAGACCTTAATTATTTATGTTCTCCCCAGGAAGATTTGTGGAACAGCTGTTTTCAGAAAGTAAATAAACAAATTAGTCCAAGTGGTGGAATGGATGAACTGTGGTGGATTCCCCGATGTTCCTTCTTTCCACAGCTGCTGGGCGTGCCTCAGAGCCCAAATTCTCTCTCTGTCCAGCCTTATTTCCGTTCTTTCCCTTCCACAGTTGTTGACACCAGAGGTACTCCTTAGTACACATCCTATGTGCTAAGCTCCATCTGAATCTCTGCTTTCTGGGGAACACAAACAGTGACACCTCCCCATTCTCTGTCATATGTCTAGCTTCAGCTCCAGGGGATTTGCTTTGGTGAATATTTTCTCACCTTTACCATCAACTCATCACTATTTTCTCACTCTTGGCATCAACATCTGAACATACATCTGATCTAAAACGAAAAACAAAAACGTCTTTGCCTCGAACCCATGCAATCTTTGAGTTCAAGTCCCATTTAGAAGTAAAATCTTTATAGAATTGTGTTTGCCTGTGATAGACTGAACCGTGTCCCCCAAACTTCCTACACTGAAGCCTAAACCTCTGCCCTATATGACTATGTGTAGAGGTCATAAAGAAGGAACTCTAATACAATAAAACTGATGTCCTTATAAGATGAGGAAGAGAGAAGAATGTAATGTAAGCCAGAAGCTTGTATCTGAATTATATACATAAGATAAATTGAAAAGATTTTACTGATGCTAAAAGGGGTACTTAATTCCTGAAAAAAATTGCTTAGAAATATTGCATAGATACCAGAGGAAAAGCAGCTTATCTGTTTTGGAAAATAAGGCTATTACATTTACTTTCAACTATCTTAGTGAACAAACATTCAAGGTTACAAGTTACAATGTATTTTTACAGTAACAATATTTCCCATTAAGCACAATACAATACATCTTTTTAAGGATTTTTTGGATGGATTTTTCTCTGAGATGTATTTAGCCTTGAACAATGCTTCCTGATGAAAAAATTTTCTAGGAACTGATGTAGAAAAATAAGAGCTTATGAAATTCCATTTTATCTACAAAGAGATGGCAGTGAAAAAGAAAAAAAAAAAAACTTACAACCAATGAAAAATTGTAACTGTTTTGCTACTAAAAAATTCTTTTATTGTATTAACACACTATCAGAACATATAAGCCTATTTCATATAGCAATCAATTCTAAAACAATTACAAAGCTTGCAACACAGCTCTAGAAGAGATCTTTGAGCTGTCCTGGATGAAAACTCTCTAAAAATAATAGAACTGTATTTTTGAAGGGAGGGGCAAAAGAATTATATTTCTCTATGGAAAAGTATTAAAATAAATATTTAGATTTTATTTTTTATGTCAGAAAACTAGAAAACAAATACACATAAAACTAGAACTTAAATGTAATATTTACTATCACGTGGCAGTGGCAATTTCTTTTTCTTTTCCTTTTCTTTTTTCTTTTTCTTTTTTCTTTCTTTTTTTTTCTTTTTTTTTTTTTTGAGACAGGATCTCACTCTGTCACCTAAGCTAGAGTGCAGTGTTGTGATCATGGTTCACTGTAGCCTCGATCTCCTGGGCTCAAGCTATCCTCCTATCTCAGCCTACTGAGTAGCTGGGACTATGGGAGTACACCACCATGCCTGGCTAATTTTTTTTATTTTTTGTAGAGACAATGCCTCACTATGCTGCCCAGATTAGTCCTGAACTCCTGGGTGCAAGTGATTCCCTTGCCTTGGCCTCCTAAAGTGCTGGAATAACAGGTGTGAGCCACTGTGCCTAGCCTCCAGTGGTGATTTCTGTGTGCATTTGATTATATAACTATTTGTTCTTTCTTTCTGTATATGTGTGTGTGTGTGTGTGTGTGTGTGTGTGTGTGTGTGTGTGTGTTTTCATTCTAAAAGGAATGCTGCTAATTATAATGGGATTATATTTCGTTTTCCTCCACTTCCTCTCCACAGAGCTGGGAGCACTTATTCTGCATAAAGAACATCCCTTAGTAATGTGATACCTGAGAAGTAAAGCAGCAATGGCTGAAAGATGGCTGGGAAAAGCCCCTTACATGACTCTGTCCTGTATATCATCTGGAAGAATGTATAAGCAGTTACCCTGGGCATCTCTAGAGACACACAGAAATTCCTGAGGTCAAGCATGTGGATCCAATTAAGCTAGAAATTGGGAACAGAAATGTGTTCCATAGAACTAGAAGCCCTGATGTATTCAGCACAGGATAACAACTAAAAAACAGAAGGGAACAGAAGAAATGAGTTACAACCAAAGAAGGCCACTAGCATGGAGAACAACACGTAGACCTGATGACCATCCCTAGGGTGACCAGATACTTACGCCCTTTCAGGAGCACTTCTGAAGAGGATGTAAGGTGAAGACTTAGGATGACTGAATACCTATCCCAAAGAAACTGAAGTTTCAGTCAAATGGAACTAAGTTTCTATGAAGGAGAAAGTTTGTCTGTTTGCCAACAGTGGATAGGGGCATTGGGAGGCACTTTTAATGTACTTTTGAATAAATAGATTTACCTCACTGTACATCCAAGATGGCAGAACTGGCTCTCATCTATAATTTATTTACTTATATGTTTAAGCCCATAATACATAGTAAATTGTTTAAGAACTGCTCACCCCAAAGATTTGAAAGAAACCATTTTTCTGACTAGAGTATGATGTTTACATATAGTTATTTTGTCTGTAGTCTTACAGTATTCACTAAAAACATTGTTTTCCAGTTGCTTAGGTCAGTTCCCTTTATCCTCTAGTCCCTTCACTGACGTCATGTCATGCATTTTTAATACCTTAAGATGTCACTGCCTGTATTCCATGCTGGCATCCCTTAACCTTATGGGTAATTTTCAAAAATTTTGCATATTAATGAAATTCATTCTCTATGATTTTTGACAAATGCATAGAGTCATGTACCCAGCATATCAGTAGCATACAGAAGAGTTCTATAACCCTAAAAATACTTCTGTGTAGCTCCTTTGTAACCAACCAGTTCCCTCCTCACCAACCTCTCTGATGGTTTAAAAAAAGATGTTAATTTATAGTTTCTTCTATTAAGGATGGGAATAATATTCTTTGTTGTTCTGCACATTTTTAAAGTGAGTCCAGAAGTCTAGTCAATTGATTGTTGATAAATGGTCAAGATTCTTCACTGAAAAAGGATATTCTTTTCAATAGGTTGTGTTGTTAATTTTTTTCTTTTATATATGTATGTATGTGTATATATATATGTATGTATGTGTATATATATATATATATATATATATATATATATATATATATGTATGTATATATATAATTGCACTTTAGGTTCTGGGGTACATGTGAAGAACACACAAGATTGTTGCATAAGGACATACATGGCAATGTGGTTTGCTACCTCCATCCCCATCACCTGCATCTGTAATTTCTCCCCATGTTATCCCTCCCCAACTCCCTACCCACCACTGCTCCTCCCCTAACAGATCCCAGTGTATCCCCCAACAGACCCCAGTGTATCATGTTCCCCTCCCTGTGTCCATGTGTTCTCATTGTTCAACACCCGCCTGTGAGTAAGAATATGTGGTGTTTGATTTTCTGTTCTTGTGTCAGTTTGCTGAGAATGATGGTTTCCAGGTTCATCCATGTCCCTGCAAAGGACACAAACTCATTGTTTTTTTATGGCTGCATAGTATTCCATGGTGTATATGTGCCACATTTTCCCTGTCCAGTCTATCATGGATGGGCATTTGGGTTGGTTCCAGTCCAGGTCTTTGCTACTATAAACAGTGCCACAATGAACATACATGTGCATGTGTCTTTATAATAGAATGATTTATAATCCTTTGGATATATACCCAGTAATGGGATTGCTGGGTCAAATGGAATTTCTATTTCTAGGTCCTTGAGGAATTGCCACACTGTCTTTCACAATGGTTGAACTAATTCATACTTCCACCAACAGTGTAAAAACTGTTCCTATTTCTCCACATCCTCTGCAGCATCTGTTGTCTCCAGATTTTTTAATAGTCACCATTCTAACTGGCATGAGATGGTATCTCAATATGGTATCTCAAAATGAGGTGGTATCTCAATTTTCATTTGCATTTCTCTAATAACCAGTGATGATGAGCATTTTTTCATATGTTTATTGGCCTCATATATGTCTTCTTTTGAAAAGAAGACATATCCTTTGCCCACTTTTGAATGGGTTTGTTTGTTTTTTTCTTATAAATCTGTTTTAGTTCTTTGTAGATTCTGGAATTAGCCCTTTGTCAGATGGGTAGATTGCAAAAACTTTTTCCCATTCTGTTGGTTGCTGTTTCACTCTAAGAATTGCTTCTTTTGCTGTGCAGAAGCTCTGGAGTTTAGTTAGATCCCATTTGTCTACTGTGGCTTTCCTTGTCAATAATTTTGGTGTTTTAGTCATGAAGTCCTTGCCTATGCCTATGTCCTGAATGGTTTTCTTCTAGAGTTTTTACAGTGTTGGGTCTTACGTTTGAGTCTTCAATCCATCTAGAGTTAATTTTAGTGTAAGGTGTCAGGAAGAGGTCCAGTTTCTGCTTTCTGCATATGGCTAGCCAGTTTTCCCAACACCATTTATTAAACAGGGAATCCTTTCCCCATTGCTTGTTTTTCTCAGGTTGGTCAAAGATCATATGGGTAGATGTGTGGAGTTGCCTCCAAAGTCTCTGTTCTGTTCCATTGATCTATATCTCTGTTTTGGTACCAGTACCATGCTGTTTCGATTACTATAGTGTAGTATAGTTTGAAGTCAGGTAGTCTTATGCCTGCAGCTTTGTTCTTTTTGCTTAGAATTGACTGGGCTATGCTGGATCTCTTTTGGCTTCATATGAAATTTAAAGTGTTCTTTTCCAATTCTGTGAAGAGGGTCATAGGTAGCTTGATGGGGATAGCATAGAATCTGTAAATTACTTTGGGCAGTATGGCCATTTTCACGATATTGATTCTTCCTAACCGTGAACATGGACTGTTTCTCTATCTGTTTGTATCCTCTCTTATTTCCTTGAGCAGTGGTTTGTAGTTCTCCTTGAAGAGATCCTTTACATCCTTTGTCGTTGTATTCCTAGGTATTTTATTCTCTTTGTAGAAATTGTGAACGGCAGTTTGTTCTTGATTTGGCTCTCTTTAAGTCTGTTATTGGTGTATAGGAATGCTTGTGATTTCTGCACATTGATTTTGTATCCTGAGACTTTGTTGAAGTTGCTTATCAGTTTCAGAATATTTTGTTCTGAGATGATGGAGTCTTCTAAATATACAATCATGTCGTCTGCAAATAGAGATAATCTGACTTTCTTCTTTCCTAATTAAATACCCTTTATTTTTTTCTTGCCTCATTGCTCTGGCTATAACTTCTAATATATTGAATAGGAGTGGTGAGAGAGGGCATCCTTGTCTAGTGCCAGATTTCAATGGGAATGCTTCCAGTTTTTGCCCATTCAGTATGATATTGGCTGTGGGTTTGTCATAAGAAGCTTTTATTATTTTGAGATATGTTCTGTTGATACCTAGTTTATTGAGAGTTTTTAGCATAAAGGGCTGTTGAATTTTATTGAAGGACTTCTTTGCCTTTGTTGAGATAATCATGTGGTTTTTGTGTTTGGTTCTGTTTATGTGGTGAATTACGTTTATAGACTTGCATATGTTGAACTAGCCTTGCATCCCCGGGATGAATCCTACTTGATCATGGTGGATAAGCTTTTTGATGTGCTGTTTCCATCAGTTTGCCAGTATATTATTGAAGATTTTTGCATCTTTGTTCATCATGGATATGGGCCTAAAGTTTTCTTTTCTTGTTGAGTCTCTGCTGGGTTTTGGTATCAAGATAATGTTGGTCTCATAAAATGGTTTGGGAAGGATTCCCTCTTTTTGGATTGTTTGGAATAGTTTCAGAAGGATTGGTACCAGCTCCTCTTTTTATGTCTGGTATTGTTTCCAGTTTGAGACTTTTAGAATAAAAAATGCCTGAATTGGTATGTACACATCTTTGTATTCATCTTTTCATTTCTCTTGGATAAATGCCAAAGAGTCTTAATATGTGTTTGTTTAACTTTGTAAAAAAATACAAGTGTTTTCCAACATGATTGTACCCAAGCATTGTATGCGAGTTCAAGTTGGTACACATAGTTGACAATGAAAGATGTGGGAGAGATTTTAAAAATTAACTTCAGTCACTCTAACTGGCCTGCTAGTCACCTCTCTTCCAGTGAGAACCCCAAGGGAACTGTATAAAAGGAACATGAGTGAGTGAAAATCAGCATGACATTCTATTGTCAGCTGGGTAGGTCCCTGATACATTTTAACGCTAAATTCTGGTGAACAGCTTGGAACACCTGTGTTAGGCTGGAAGCCAGTATTTTTCTGAAAATTTCAATCTTAGTCTTGAGAAAGAGCAATCCTCTGGTTACTTGTATGATTTTGGAACCTGAAGAGATTGGCATCAAACTTGAGTGTTCAACTGGAGAAAACTATGGCCAGAAATATCTCTTAAGATGGTAGGCCTGGGTCAGTTTCTCTTTCATCCCCTCTCCAAGAGGAGATGGGGAAGAAAAAAAAAAACATGGATTCCTGAGTTCAGGTCTTCTTGTGTGTTTTTACTACATAAAGGTAGACTGCAGGCAAGGGTCATATCTCGGTGGAAGGCTGATAAATTCATACATTTTTTACACCTGTTTATATGTGCCCTCAAATAATATTTTATATTCAAAAAATTAGATTAATGCTTTTGACATTTGGAAAAAATGAGAAAAGGACACAGTCTCAAAGGCAGTCAGAGATACTTTTTCTGGAATGGGGACACTCCCTTTTCTTTCAGCAGAAACAAACTCTGACTACCAGTTGAGACTGAGATTTAAAGGAAGTACTTTCTTCTTTGTTCTTTAGCGACATGGGAGTAGAGTGTGATGTCCTGCATTTCTATAGGGTACTTTGCTCATTAATGGGAAATAGCTTCTTGAGATTTCTAAAGTTGTGTAAATACTAGTTTTTGTATTCCTAATGAATTATTTTAAAACTTCCAAAATATTCCCTTTCAAATTATTGTTTGCCAGTTAGTCCCCCACTTGTCCCCATTTTCACTTTCCATGGTTTTTGTTACCCATAGTCAACCACAATCTGAAACTTTAGTTTCATTATTGACATAATTTGCAGCTTTTGATCATTTTATATATAGGAGTGTCTATTTTGGGTTTCCAATGAGTAATCTAGAGAGAGGAATAATAGATAATAGATTCAGCTTATTCAATTTATCTGTAACTCAGTAACATAGGCCATAAGAAGCACTCAAAACAAGTCTCCAAAAATAAGCTAATTTATTAAAGTGTTGTGAATAAATGCAGGAAAAGAGAGGCACTGATGGCTCATCCTCTTGTGCCCTTGACGCTTGAACCCATAGCAGGGAGTGTAATTTCATGGCCCCGGGACTGTTCTTCAAGACACATACAGCTGAGGACAAATGCAAATTTTCTTGGAAAAATGGCTTGAAAAAAGAAAAAAAAAACACCAATCTCTCAAATGTAGTTATTTATCTGAGGAAAGAAAGGTGTTGAACCACATCACCCAAACACGAAATATGTGTACTAGGGCAGCCTCATGTCATGACCAAAGTCCAGTTCATTTAGCTCTTTTTAACTAATTGAATTAAGACAAATGGGGCCAGCTTCACCCAGAGTTGTTACTTCAGGAGGAATGTATCTAAGATCGGGCCACTAGTAACCAGAGTATCTTCTTCCATTCAACTGATTTACTTCGCTTGAAGAAACAAACATAAGAGACATAGCAATTAAAACATGATTGCTACCAGTGTAAGGTTGCTAATTTCTTTTGTTTTGTTTTTGATTCTTCTTGCCTTTCATAAATATGGTTTTTATTCTTGTTCTATTTTTATATATGTTGTGTTAAAATGACAGAAAGTATTTTCCAGTTTACCAAGGTTCATAGGTAACTGTTAGATCTCTTCCATTTGAATATTACTTGTTTAATATTTTCCTCATTTCTTGCTACATCATTAAGATCGACTACAAAGTTTACAACATACATAATTAGACCTATTATGGAATCATGCTTTTCTCTTTGAAGACTCATTTTAAAAAATAGAATGACAGATTCAGAGAGATTTGGTCATATATTAATGCATTGTCTTAAAATCCTGGATATGCTTGCAGAAGAGATATTTTACCCAAATTAGTGTCAATGTGTGTGTTTAACATTCTGTCAAACACCATTACCAAAGAGACACAGTTTTTCATCTAGAAAGTTCTGATGTTCCACTATTAAGCAAACACCTAGTGGGATAACAAAAGCTAAGCTGGTAAGTTCAATTGCACAGTATCCTGGATTCTGAATATTGAGGTCTAAAAAAGATGTAAATTTACTGAAGATGTGTATGTAAAAGTAAGGGGAAACACAGTTGGGGCTAAACACATTTCAAATTCCAGAAAATTTCCAGCTTCAGAGAATTGTTATGCACATTACAGTAAGTTCTGTTGAAATATTAAGCATAAAATTATACTGGAACTACAGGTGGGATTTGAAACCTTATGCTTCTTAAATCTTTAAGGGCACCATGGTGAAGCAAGGACATGTATGAACTTCAGTAACAAGGAATTGTATTACTTTATTCACAGATAATTTTTACAATGCACGTCACTGTAGATTATTTAGAATTCAATAAAGTAGAAAAAAACTATATATTTACTTCTACAATCCGGGAATATCTCTTGTTAATATTTTGGCAGAGTTCTCTTTCAGTGCTTTCTCTCATATATCATTTGTTGTTTAAAATTTGATATAAATTTTTAAGAATATGTAAATACATCATAATTTTTCACTATATAGTGTTTATAAAATCATTGAATGTTAAAAAATCTTGAAAGCGATAATTCTATATTTGAATATTTACATTGTTCCCATTGTTTCTATTATAAACATTATAGTGATGAGCATTCTTGTACCTATATTTAAATACATGACATTTCTGGAATTGGTATTAGTAAGCCAAGTAATATTAATACTGCTGGATTTCTTGGCATATGTTAAATTTTTTTTCTTTAGATTTCTTATGTATATATTTATGTTCCTGCTAGATAGAAATGCTTTACCACATACTTATTTTTATAAGGTATTTTTAACATTTTTCTTAGATTAAAAAATTTGGAGTTGCTTTCTGAATTAAGAAAGTTATACCAAATCATTCTGTCTTAAAATATTGTGGAGGGAGTGGAAACTAGTCTTATAATTCTGGTATGGATTCTGATAAGATTCTGCCACTAGCAGACAATTGTTGACAAACCATGATCACTTCTACATCCATGACTAGGGAAACAGCTGTAAGTTTTCACCTACCTAATTAAAAAGAAGAATGATAAGAAATTTTCCCTCCTCCTTACACATGGCTTAAGAAAAACTTCTCATGGAAAAACTTTATTAAGTCATTAAATAGAAAAAACTGAATAAGATAATAAATGACTCCTAACCTTCTTGCATCATTCATATCATAAGCTTAGGTCATTAAAAAGAATCATCCTTTGCTAGAAAATTCTCATTCCTTGTAGTGAAAAAAAGCTTGGACTTTCTAAACCTTATATTAAAATATCTGGATGAGTAAACCATAGGTAAATAGGCAATTTGAAATATATGATAGCATGTATTCACCACTGAAGATAGTATATCATACAGAATAGTTTTACTGCTCTAAAAATATTCTGTGTTGCACCTATTTATCCACGTATTCTCACTAGCACCTGGCAACCACTGACCTTTTTACATCTGTAATTTTGCCTTTCCAGAACATCATATGTTTGGACTCATCCAGCATATAGCCTATCCAGATGGACTTCTTTCATTTAATAATAGCATTTAAGCTTCCTCCAACCTTCCTCCCCACTTTTTTTCAAAATGTTTTTTGGACACAGAGTCTTGCTTTGTCACCCAGGCTGGAGTACAGTGGTGCAACCTCTACTCACTGAAACTACTGCCTCCCACATTCAAGTGATTCTTGTGCCTCAGCCTCCCAAGTAGCTGACATTACAGGCATGCAGCAACACGCCCTGCTAATTTTTGTATTTTCAGCACAGACAGAATTTTATCATGTTGGCCAGGCTGGTCTCAAACTCCTGACCTCAAGTGATCGCCCACTTCAGTCACCCAAAGTACTGGGACTACAAGTGTGAGCCACCGTGAGTAGCTGTAGCTCATTTCCTTTTAGTACTAAATAACAGTCTGTTGCCTGGATGTACCATAGTTTATTTGTTCATCTACTGAAGGACAACTTTTTGTTAACTCTAGATTTTAACAATTATGAATAAAACTGTCATATGTGTGCAGATTTCAGGGTGGACATAAATTTTCAGCTCCTTTGTGCAAACATCAAATAGTGTGATTACTGGAGGGGATATTCAGACTACGTTTGTAAGAAACTGCTGGCCTCCAAACTGCTTGTACCGTTCTCACTCGAAATAAATTGGAGTTACTGTTGTTATTATTATTCCTCAGCATTTGGTGTTGTCAGTGTTTTGGATCTTGGTCATTCTAATAGATGTGTAGTAGTATCTCACTGTTGTTTTAAATCGCAATGCCCTGATGAGATATAATACTGAACATCTTTTCATATGCTTATTTTCTATGTGTGTATCTCTGTAGTGAAGTGTCTGTTCAGGTCTTTGGCCTATTTTTAAATAGAAGTATTCTCTTATTGTTGAGTTGTAAGTTATTTTTTTCTATTTTGAATATCCAACCTTCATCAGATGTGTCCTTTGTAAATATATATATATATATATTTCCCAGTCTGTGACTTTTATGTGAATTCTATTGATATTGTCTTTGGTAGAGCAAACATTTTTAATTTTACATAATCTGGCTTATTGATTATTTTAGTTATGGATTGTGCCTCAGGTGCCATATCTAAAAAGTGATCTAGATTTTCTCCTGTATTACCTGCTGGGAGTTCTATAGTCTCTTCTTTTATATTTAAGTCTTTGGTCTATTTTGAGTTAATAATTGTTAAAGATGTAAGGTCTGTGTCTAAATTAATATTTTTGCATGTGGGTCTCCAGGTTTTTTAGCACCATTTATTGATGAGTCTTTTTCCTCCACTGAATTGCATTTGCTTTTTTGTCAGAGGTAAGTTGACTATATTTACACACGTGTTCTTCTGGGCTGTCCATTCTGTTTCATCCATCTATTTGTGTATTTCACCAATACCATGCTGTGTCGATTATTGTTGTTTTATAGTAAATCTTGAAGTTGTGTAAAATTCATCTTTCAACTTTGTTCTTCTCCTTCAATAATGTGTTGACTATTATGGTCTTTTGCCTCTTTACATAGACTTTATAATCAGTTTGTCTGTATAGACAAAATAACCTCCTGGGATTTTAATTGAAGTTGCATTGAACTCAAACAGGATACATGTGCCGAATGTGCAATTTTGTTACACATGGGTGTACATGTGCCATGGTGGTGTGCTACCCCTACTGGCCCTTCCTCTATGTTCCCTTCCCTCAGCTCCCACAACCCAACAGGCCCTGGCGTGTGTCATTCCCCTCTCTGTGTCTATGTGTTCTCAATGTTCAACTCCCACTTATGAGTGAGAACATGCAGTGTTTGGTTTTCTGTTCTTGTGTTAGCTTACTGAGGATGATGGCTTCCCGCTTTATTCATGTTCCTGCAAAGGACATGATCTCATTCTTTTTTATGGCTGCATAGTATTTCCATGGTGCAGGTGTACCACATCAGTCTATCACTGATGGGCATTTGGGTTGGTTCCATGTCTTTGCTATTATAAATAGTGTTGCAGTAAACATATTTGTTCATGTATCTTTATAGTAGAATGATTTATATTCCTTTGGGTATATATCCAGCAAAGGGATTGCTGGGTCAAATGGTGTATTTGGCTCACGACCCTTGAGGAATTGCCATACTGTCTTCCACAATGGTTAAACTAATTTACATTCCCACCAACCATGTAGATGCATTCCTGTTTCTCCACAGCCTCACCAGCATCTATTGTTTTCTGGCTTTTTAATAATCATCATTCTGGCTGGCCTGAGAGAGATCTCATTATGGTTTTAATTTGCATTTCTCTGATGATCAGTGATGTTGAGCTTTTCTTCATATGTTTGGCCACATAAATGTCTTCTTTTGGGAAATGTATGTTCAATTCCTTCTGTTCATTTCCTTGACTCACTTTTTTTTTTTTTTTTTTAGACAGTTTTGCTCTTTTGCCCAGGCTGGAGTGAAGTGGTGTAATCTCAGTTCACTGCAACCTCCGCCCTGCCCAAGTTCAAGAGATTCTTCTGCTTCAGCCTCCTGAGTAGCTGAGATTATAGGGACCCGCCACTACTCACAACTAATATTTGTATTTTTAGTAGAGACAGTGTTTCACCATGTTGGCCAGGCTAGTCTTGAACACCTGACCTCAGGTTATCCATCCACCTCAGCCTCCCGAGGTGCTAGGATTATAGACATGAGCCACTGCACCTGGCTCCTTTGCCCACTTTTTGATGGGTTGTTGTGTTATCTTTTTGTAAATATGTTTTAAGTTCCTTGTAAATTCCAGACATTCGACCTTTGTCAGATGGATAGATTGCAAAAATTTCTCCCATTCTGTAGGTTGCCTGTTCACTCTGATGATAGTTTCTTTTGCTGTGCAGAAGCTATTTTGTTAAATTAGATCCCATTTGTCAATTTTGGCTTTTGGCATTTTTGTCATGAAGTCTTCGACCATACCTATGTCCTAAGTGGTATTGCCTAGGGTTTTTATGGTTTGAAGTTTTACATTTAAATCTTTAAGCTGTCTTGAGTTAACAGCTGTCTTTATCTGTTCTCCCCTGAAGCTTTGCAGCGCCTTCTGACCTTTTGGAAGCCCTGATCCGTTCCCTGTAGTTTCTCCCACTGCTCTGACCAGTTTCCCACATCTCCCCCCATTCTGTTTTTTGAATCAAGTTCTGCTGATTAATGAGTACAGATGTGTGCAGTGACAGGTTTGACAGGTGCGGCAGTTATAGCTCCTGTTCTAGCTTTGCATCCTAGAATTAGTAAATAACATAAGACAAACATGAGCATAATCAATATGATTTTTTTTCCAATCAAGGAGTAATATGTAGTGTTACTTGGCACCTCAGTCCAATGTGTGCCATTATGAAGGAACCCCACTGGGGGTATGTCAAACCCTCCCAGCCAAGCAATTACCTTATTAGAGCCTGGGAAGAGGAGGTGTCTGCCCAGGTAACAGGGCGGAAGAAAGGCAGATCTAGAAGATGGACCAACAGAGTATAACAGGTACAGGTAGCATGCAAAGTGAGAGGATAAAAAAGGTTAACACCCTGCGAGAGTTGCAATGTACAAGAGAGTATACCAAGGTACAAGTTATCTGGGGTGAATGGTGACTGTGTCTGGAGCAGGATTTGCTCAGTCTCCTGTGTTGTCTTCTTCAGCGTCACCTTGGTAATGTCCAGGGCCCGGACATCCAAGGAAGTCACATCATCAGTGGTTGTGGGTCCTGCAGGGTCATTTCCTCCATTTCTGGTACCAGGTTGGGTCCTACCCACACTATGGCAAGGTTTGATGTGTTGTGCTGGAATCCAAAGAAGACCTGAGGGGGTGTGAACACAGACACATCCTCTTCCCCATGTTAGCAAATCATTTGGACCACACCACACATTACTATTTACATCTTTCCATAAAACTGTGGGTTTTCTGTCTTGAGGAGCTTTTGCAAAATGCTTTTCTATGGCTGATTGAAATTTATCATCTAAATTTAAAAAATTAAGGGTAAATATAGCTTGTGCCCGTAGAATATTGCAAGATCCTGACTCATCTTCCCCCTTTTTTTGTTTTCTGAGCATATTTTCACGGGTGGAGTGGCACGTTCTGTAATGGCGTGTCCTTGGGTGCCATACAGGATACCTGTGGAATTCTGGATGCTCCATGTGTGACAAAATTGTCAAAAAGATAATTCTCAGATTTTCACTCTTTATTTTATTAATGTGGCAAATTATATTTATTGATTTTCAATTATTAAACCAATCTTGAATTACTGAATGTATATCATTTTCCTTGATATATTGACTTTCTAAAATGACAATTATTTTTATATTTTACTTAGGTCTTTTGTTTCAATGTTCATTTGTAAAACTGGCATGAAATTTTTATTGATTATGTCCTTGTCAAGTTAGATGTCAGTGTTATTCTGGGCTCATTAAAATACGTTCTGTCTTTCTTTTTATTTACTGTAGGCATATTTCCATGATTGCAATTACTTTGCTTAAATGTTTGATAGAATTTAGTGGTTAACAAAAATCTAATCCTAGAGAGGTGTTTTGTTTGTTTTTTGCTTTGGAAAATTTAAAATGTTTTAAATTACGAATTTACTAGCTTCATTGATTACTATATGAATCCCCAATTTTGCCTCATGATAGCTTTAAAAATCGTGTTCTTAAAAATATTTTACATACATTTTCATATTATGACCACATATATTATAATAGCATAGTGTACCCCATAAATATATACAAATATTTATGAATTAAAAATAAAATACAAACAAAACGATATTGTTCATGATATATTATCATTAATTCTTAAAAATTCTTTAGTATTGTAGTGATGTATTTTCACAGGCTACCATGCATGGTTTGTGCCTTCCCTTTGTATTCTTTTATCAGTCTCATTAGTGGTTCATCAATTTTGTCTTTTGAAAAATGCCAGCTTTTTATTTTTGCATTACAATTTCAGATATTCATAAGGATAAAAATGGGATTTTACTTACATATTGTAAGTGTCAAGGAGATGCACAGAAAGACTTTGTAACTAAGATACAGGGAGTTAAAATGAAAAATGGTGGGTTAATAAAATGTCTTGTTTGTGGGAAAATGATTGCTAAAAAACAAAGCTAAATATATTTATTTTAATAATGTCTGTAAAAATATGTTCAGCAGTCTACTCACTTATTTGCAATATCGTGTCTCAGTAAAACATTCTAATTCTTTATATAAGATTATTCCAACAGAAGAAAAAAATATATATATATATGGATGTTTTTAATTTTGCTATATTTGCATACATATTAGTTGGATTATTTCATAATAGAGGTAGAACAAATATTTTATTAATTTGTCTTTGCCAGCTATATAACAATGGTATTATTAAATTGGTGCAACACACAAATTTGCAGTATTTTCATATACCCCTCTTTGGGTCAAAGTAGAAAATATTCCTATCAATAAATAGCTATTTAAATATTTATTAATGTGTTTATTGAATAAACATTAAATACCACCTTATTTGAGGGATTGCGTTAGGTTATTTTTACCGTAGCACTTTGCTTCAAATGTTCTTTCAATTGTGTGTTCGTTTCTTCACATATTCAAGCACTCATATGCCTTTTACTATCTTCAATAGTTTGAAATATTCATTATTATTTAACTGAGGATAAAATGTGTATCACTTGGATAGCCACCCATCCTCCTCCTTTCTTCAGCTACGAGGATCTCTGTACATCCCCACTCCCATATAAATAGAATTAGAATTTTTTTCACAGGAACTGGCTCTCCTCAGCACAATACTTAGGACCCATTACAAGGACTTCCAAATTACCCATTCTTTCTCTGGTACCAGATGCTGCAAATAGAAAAGATTGAGATGTACCAATGACTTTATTTTCCTCTGTGTTTGAGATAAGAAAAGAATGAAGAAGAGGGAATACTGAAAACATTCCAGTCCTTAGTTTCTCATATGTCTGAGGCAACCATCATTCTGCCTTTCTTCAAATTTTATTTCTCAATTTGGTAAACCAGTGAATCCCTCCTTTTGCTTAAACTAGAGTTAGATTATTCTCACAGAGCAAAAAAAAAAACCTCTGTTTTTGTTTCTGTATTTCTACAGCCTAGATTAGTAGAAGTACTAGAAGGAAACACATTGCTCATAATACATTCATATGTAAATGCTTCATTTTGCCTCCAGATTCCTTCCAGAATGGCTTTAATAGCCTAATTCTCACCAATTGTGTATAAGTAACTTTTAGCTTACACAATTTTTAACCACACACCTTATTCATTTTTTCACTTTTACTTTTTCAAAATCAATTAGTTCTCCCAGCCTTCATATTTGTTAAAACAGTAGCCACTGGGTCATAAAGGTAGGAAGAAGCAAGTATGTCTACGAAACACACACACACACACACACACACACACACACACACACACACACTAATTCTGAAAATTTAAGAACTACAAGATTTGGGAAGATGTTTTTGTTCCACAACTGTTTAAATTTTCTCTCCTGACATAAACATGGCTCCTGGGTGTTGACAGCCATGAGCCTAAAAATGAAGGAAGGAAAATGATTAGAACTGGGTGAAGATTGGCAAATATGAATTAGTAAACAAAAATGTTTGTATTTAGTACCACTGGTAGCTTAAATGGAGAAGAACAAAAGTCATTATACTCTTATAATTACAAGACAGAGCTACTTTTTAAAAGGAATACTTAAGAGGCTTTGACATTGAACAATACTTATTATCTCATATAGATATGTAAAAATGAATAATACTAGTTCTTGATATATCTCCCTTACATTCAAAACTATAATTTTGGGAGAGCTAGAAATTTTGGAAATATATTTTTACATGTTTAATTTTAATAAGTGAATAGAATTTAGAGAAATTGGTTGGCTTCATGTTAAGTCCTAGTAACAAAACCATCTCTAAACCATCTCTAACCCTAGCAAGCATGTATGGAGTGCCTGCATGTTTAAATGGGTCACAAAATGTACTGTGGGTAATTCCATTACTTTTCACAATACCGCTTGCAAGTAAATAATATTAATTTAATTCGTCTTTACAATTTCTTTTTCAGAATTCTATACTAACTCCATAGAGATAAATATTTAGTTGTTCAGCAACTTCACTGGCTGTTTCTATGAGTTAAATTGACATAAATATAGGGAATCTGAAAAAATTGTACAGTTGTTTGATGTTAAAAGATTCAAGATGTAAGCTTTTGTGTGAGATGTGAGAATGCTAGCTCTGCTCTGACCCTAGGAATGTAGGTGAGATGAAGCTTATATGTAAAGCATTAAAGTAGAAAAGGGTCTGGGCAAGTGTTTTAGTCAATGCTGGAGAGCTGTCTAATAAATGAGGTAGAAAAGAAAAATAATTTTGTGCCAACATGACATGCAACAGGTAGTATAATCGTGAGTTGAAAACCATAGGTCTCCTAATTGGTTAAGGGGTTTTGCACAAGTTGGTTTCCTCTGCCTGTTCTTACATTGATTCATCGTTAAAATGAAGATGGTAATATATTGATTTAATTGATGGGAGAAAACATAAAAACACACACATATAATTTAGTCTTTTATAAATCCAAAGCAACGTGGAACTAGCAAAACAATGCTCACTAGTTAATTAGAAAATGTTTCCTGATTTGGTATTCTAGAGCTATAGATAATTAACAGCTTCTTACAAGCAGTTCATCTAAACAATACGATTCGATGGCTTTTAATTGAATTATGTCTATGTGTTTGTTACTTCCTTTTGTTTCCCTGCATCAATTTGAGTTCACAATAATAGATACGTTAAAACTGCTTACAACCCTGTGTCTGCCAGTTAAAGGATTAATTAAGGCAGGTTGAATGCAATTCAATTAATGCTTTTTATCTGGCGGCTGTTTCTTTGCTTGTGTACACTTTGTGCTAGTGTTTGTAATAAAATCAGATACTGCCCATAGGTTGTAGCAGCAAGGAATGCCTGGGCCCAGCAGGTTCAATTCTACAATTTAATAATATCTCACCGAGGCACACACTTGGAGGTCTGGCCAAAATGTTATTGATTGTAAAAAATGAATGGACCTGTCAGCTTCCAACAAAAATTGTTCACATACAGGCTGCTTTTGTCTTGGAAATTTGAGAGGAAACAGAAAAGTTGGAGAGTTTGTCTTTGTGGTCTGAAGATTAAGGTTGCTTTGTTACATGATGAGAGGTGCTCTACACAATGTGTATAGACTTCTGAAATTCTGAGATCAGGTTGAGAAGGGGGAGTAGTTTCACAGTATTTTGAATCATTTGTCAAGAATGAAACACCCACTATCTACATTTTTACCCCACTTGAAAATATTGAGATGATATCAGTAAAGAAAACCTGGTAAAGACTTAGTCTTTTAATTTTTTTTAGAATAAATTTTTGGATAGGCCTAGTAAATTGTTTCACAGAATAATTTGTTGGGGGCACTTGGGTTTCAGTTTTTATTACATGTTCATAGCTTTTTGTGGCAGCCATAGGCCATGAGTCTTAGTCCTGATGTGGTAAGTCTGCTGGGAGAAGGATGCAGTTTGTTGTACACGTCTTTAAGCGAATTCCCAGCTGTGTACTCTGCTTTTAAAATGGATGCAAAATTAAACTTAACATAATGACTTCTGCTAGAATCAGTGAGAATTAGTCTTCAGCTATTACAGGTGCTATAGGATTGAATGACTTGTTTAAATACTCAAGGTATTTCTGCAAACTTGGATGATTCAGAAAATGAACAGGAAAGTTTATCTCTACTTCAGGGTTTTTTTTTTTCTATCCTTAAAGTAAGTATAAAAACTTCTAAAAAGAAAAAGAAATTCTCCCATGTAGCTAGAATAAATGAAGGAAATGAAAGGTTTTCCAAAATCCTAAAAAGAAATTTGGAGTCTTCTACTAGATAATATTTAGAGATGTCTAACCTGAGGAGAACCCTTACTCAGAAGGTATGTTGTTAGGTTCAGAGAAAGAGAGCTCCCCAACTGTTCAACTCTAGGGTAGTATTGACAGATGTTTCTGTATGGGCAGCATCTATAGGTACTACTACAAAGGGCTTTCTCTATTGGAGGGCATGTAACTCTAGCAGAGTCGCTAGGAAGAAGTCACATTCTGGAATAGACCAATAACAAGTTGTGAAATTCAGGCAGTAATTAATAGCCTACTAACCAAAAAAAAAAAAGCCTGGAATTCAGACTCACAGCTGAATTCTACCAGAGGTACAAAGAGGAGCTGGTACCATTCCTTCTGAAACTATTCCAAACAACAGAAAAAGAGGGACTCCCCCTAACTCGTTTTATGAAGCAGCATTATCCTGCTATCAAAACCTGGCAGAGACACAACAAAAAAAGAAAATTTTAGGCCAATATCCCTGATGAACATTGATGCAAAAATCCTTAGTAAAATACTGGCAAGTCAAATCCAGCAGCACATCAAAAAGTTTATCCACCATGATCAAGTTGACTTCATCCCTTGTATGCAAGGCTGGTTCAACATACACAAATCAATAAATGTAATCCATCACATAAACAGAACCAATGATAAAAATTACATGATTATCTCGATAGATACAGAAAAGGCCTTTGATAAAATTCAACACCCCTTTATGCTAAAAGCTCTCAATGAACTAGGTATTGGTGGAATCTATTTCAAAATGATAAGAGCCCTTTATGACAAACCCACAGCTAATATCATACGGAATGGGTAAAAGCTGGAAGTATTTCCTTTGAAAACCAGCACAAGATAAGGATGCCCTCTCTCACCTCTCCTATACAACAATAGTATTGAAAATTCTGGCCAGGGCAATCAGGCAAGAGAAAGAAATAACGGGTATTCAAATAGGAAGAAAGGAAGTCAAATTGTCTCTGTTTGCAGATGACATGATTTGCATATTTAGAAAACTGCCTTATCTCAGCCCAAAATCACCTTAAGCTGATAAGCAATGCCAACAAAGTCTCAGGATACAAAATCAATGTGCGAAAATCACAAGCATTCCTATACACAAAAATGGCATTACAATTCTAATCTTGGTTTGGGATATAGCAGGCACTCTTCAAATTATGTCCTTCAAAAATAGTGATAGTGACAGCCTTATAGATTATTCATCTTAAACATTTTATTGGAACAAGGAACAGAAAAGCAAAGGCACCACCTTTAGCTAACTTGATTTTTCACTTTAGGATTTTGGAAGCTATTCCAATAATTTTGAAAACACCATCTTCTGAAAGGTAAAGAGCCATATCAATGCAAGCACTTTTATAATTCTAAACCTAGGGATCGCATTGCTCATAATTCATCTGAGATTATGAAGCACTGTGATGTCCCACCTTCTAACCAGATAATTAACAGGTTTTTTTTTTGTTCGTTTGTTTGTTTTTTTTTAAATGTGTAAGCCCATGTAGTTTTTCTTATGGGCTGCAGAAATTGTTGGGCTCCATTACTGATACAAATCCAGCAAGAGCAGATAGTTATCCAGTGCTAGGACTCAGAGCAGCCTTCCTAAATCTAAATGCTGATTCTTTAAGGCTCTGCAAAACTATGGGAGAAAACCTGAGATGTGTTCTGTTCACGTAAAATTCATGTAAACAACATAGTTTCTGCTCTTGTCTCAGGGAAGTTTCCGACCAGGAAGTACTAACTTTAGAGTTAGCCATGTAGTGGTGTCGATTTCCTAGCAGATATGTGGACTATTAAGAAGTGGTGATATTTCAGGTCCACCAGAAGCTAGTTTTTATGAGAAGCTACTTAGTGTGGACTTGCACCAGTCTGAATTTATTAATCCTCCTAGATATCCTTGGCCCTAGTTGCCACTTTGGGGTTGACTACTTGCTATGTCTCCTGGATGAGAGGCCCTAATGTGCTGGGCTTTCACTTGGGCGTGAAGTTCTACCCATCACTGTAAGCGCATTACTTAACACAATCTGCTGACTCAGTCTTCCTGGTGGCAATGTTGGGCTTTTGTGGGAACCCAGCAGTTTTGGAGTCCAGATTCTCCAAACACTACAGTCCTAGAAGGTCTGAAAAATACATTCTGGAAGTGTGACTTCTTCCTGTAGGGCAGATTTTGACCAAAGAAAGACAATTGATATAAAATAATTGGAAGATAAGGTTTTTCATTTTTTCTTCATACTGATGGATTGCTCTAAGATGCAGCCGTTCCAGATAGCCTCCTTAAAGATATCCTGACATATGGAGAATGCAATTATATTTTCCTGAGATTTTGTGGCCAGCTTAATGATATGTAACTTTGTTGCTTTGCATCCACTCTCTTCATGCACAACTTTTTTTTTTTCACCTCATTCTTGTTACATGCAATTGTACCCTACCCTCAATAAAAGTATTACCATGTGAGGGTATCATCAAGCTGTTTTCTAGGAAATTAGATCCAAACAGAACATTTACAAAGAAGGAGAAAGACAGATGGACAAGACCAACCCAGTAAACAGGACTTAGTTTTAGCTCGATGTTGTGGTACAAACATATAATCCAAGATACCTTACTTGAGAGGCCGAAGTGGGAGAATTGCTTAAGCACAGGACTTTGAGACCAGTCTGGACAACATAAGAAGAAAACATATACATCTAATTATAGAATGGCATCAGTTGCTTGCCAATTCTGACTCTGTTGTACGTTTGCACTGCATGAGAGAAATAATGGTGGGACAAGGGTGTGAATATAAAAAAGGAAAAAACAAAGCCCTACAATGCCTCTATAACTGTGTCAGATACTGAAGCACAAGTAACACTGTTTTTGAACCCACATGAACAGTGCAACAATAGCGTTACAGAAAAATATTTGGATTTGTAGTTAAGAATCTTTCCATGAAGCAAAGTTCAGGTCTAGTTGGCATCATTGAATTCTACTAAATATTTTTGGAAGAATTAATAACATTTCTACACAAAATCTGAAAAATTAAAAAGGATGGGATTTTTTAGCATTCCTTCTGAACAATAGGAAATGTGTGAATAGAAGTAAGGGAGCAGGAGTTTGTACCCCTATATCAACCAAGCACTGGATGAAGGATAGCCTTGGCAGGGAGTATAGTCTCAAGAAAAGCTGGTTCCTTTCACTGAAGGCAATATCTGGGGAGGAACATGGCCTTGGACATAGACACTCAACTTTCCTAGCAGCTCAGCAAATGAGAGTTTCAGCCCTAAAGCTGGTTATCTGTGTGGTGTACCACTGTACCCATGGCAGATGTATTTTCCCCTATTAGCACATGACCAATTATGATATAGGTTGAAGAATCTAGAGGAAAAATATTACTTTAGCAATTTCTGATATGTCACTGAATCGGCAATGGCCAGTAAGAGGAGGAAGCACCTGTAAGCAGGGGGTAATTCCATATAGGAAGAAGTGTTATCCAGTGAAATTGGCAAGGGCAATTTGTCTCATTGGAAGTAGCAGACTCTGGTGAAATATGGAGGTTGAGAAGTGCATGGGGGAATCCAACACAAGATTAAAGTTGCCTACCTTGAGACAACAGGAATAGATTCCACTGAAGGAAGCTCAGAAAAAGAGGAAATAAATGGCAAATGTAATGTAGTAGTTAATACATTTTATTTATAAGAATTTGTGTTGCAGCCTTAGGAGACCTCCAGAGAGGGGTGTGTGTGTGTGTGTGTGTGTGTGTGTGTGTGTGTGTGTGTTTGTGTGTGTTTCAAACCTTTAACAATGGGATGGAGAATAGAGTATTCTTAATATTTCTTCCAAATATATTATAAGCAAATTTAAGAATTATGCAGCAAATCAACAAGAGGAAAAAATACCTGAAACAACCTAAAAATTAAATGAGATAGAATATCATAACATCACAAAATATCAGAGCATAACATGTATAATAGAATATTTACAATTTACATTCTTTTCCTAATGTCTAAACTCATGTTTCTGTGATTTGAATGGAATGCTTAGTGAGATTGGCTCATGTATGTCACAAATTCCAATTATGTTTAACTTCCAAAAAATACACAGGTGCTTATTAAGCACAATGGTAATGCTGATCTTCTATGTAGGTTTTTTGAAACTTTATATACCTAGGGATATATCCCAGACTGAACACTTTGGTCTTCCACCCATTTTGAAAGACTCTTAGCAAAAATAATGCCCTCTTTAGCTTTCTTATCCTCTGGTGAGAATTCCCTAGACTTCCTTTGTGAGTCAATGTCATAGATCTCTTTAGTATCTGTAGTTACCCCCAGTTCCATGCTCAGTAGCCATGATACACATATCAACATAGAATTGCCATGTATCATGAAACTCAGTTAACTTGTTACCCAAGTAGTGCACAACCATTTATTTAGCACTATGAAGGAAAATGAGCAGCAGTCACATAGCATGGAGACTGAGCTGCTAGCGGAGCACCGGACAACTTGGTTCTTGAGAATTTGGTGGAGACCAGCTCTATGAAAGAGGCACCAGTGCGGGATGAATCCTGAACCAGATCCTGTTCACTTCTTTCTTATTTCCCTCTTCTCTTTACCAGGACTGAGAAATCTCTTCCTGGGAACTGTTTTGTTTCACATCAACCCACGAAGTATCTGTATTCCAGAAGGTTCTGCTTCCATTTTTCCATTTGTTTTGGACCTTTGAAATGACCCACATTGGCTTGATTCTCTCCTGTATACTGCTACTAAGCTGTTTTCCACAGTCCACAGGTTTTTAATAAGTCAGATTTCCTCTCAAAGGAAAAGCGATCCAGCCCAAAGATCTATAGCATCACTTTTTACAAATTAAACCTAAGACAACAGATAGAAGTTACTTAATTACTCTAACAGCTTATTCTTGCTTGTTACAAGAAAAATTTCAATTGTATTTTATTAATAGATATTACACTTAGAAATATTTTCTAATAATGGTACTCCAAATGGAGAGAATAGGAGTTTTTGTTATACAAGAGTATAGGCTATCCTGAAAACAAAATCACTCATACTGTAATAACTAATCCCATGAAAAAAATTGAGTTAGGTCAGACCACTCAAATCCTATGCAAGTTTACATCCAGAATATTATGGAAAGCAACTATTGTTCATCTGTTGATAATGTGAAGAGACTAGCCAGGCATCTCAGTAGGGCTGGATGCTGCTTCAGGGGCTTTAAAAATTTTTGTCAAAGTGGTGGCTTGTGAGCTCTGAGAGACTACATCTGCCATCTGGATATATTGCTGTGATCACAGGAGGAAGCGTCAGCTGCCAGAGGTGAGAGCAAGGTGTGCCTCTGTGTGCATGGAGTCTTTGTGAAGCCGAAAGTTATCCTGCCTGAACAGCAGTCACATTGAAGACCTTTTCTTAAAAGTTAGGATTCTATGCCCACTACTTGAGATTCAAATTGCATCTGAACCAACCCAATGCTCAAGATAAACTAAATAAGTTTTTCCTATTTAACAATCATGTAAGCTGATTCATGTATGAGAAACATGTTTTACCAGAAACATGTTTTACCAGAATATGTTACTCCAAATGTAACATATTCAATTTATGTTTACTTATGGACTCATTAATAAGCATTCGTTAATAACTCATTAATTCATGGGTTCTAATGACATTGGTCATTGGCTTCCAAGTTTTATGAGGCAGATCCTGCATGTGCCATGTTCACGTACAGGCATGATACTGAGTATACTGAATTCAGACACATGCTTTAAAATATTTTGTTGGATAATTGCTTTGATAGAACATGTTTTATAGTTCCAACAAAAACTTGGGTCTAACGTTTGCATGCTCGTTAATGTTTTTATTTACAGTGATCCAGTGAATTAGGGCAGGTTTATTATTAGATTTTACAAATGCATATATCAAACCTCAGATAATTTAATGACTAAAACTAGCATTAAGCATTGAAGTGGGGAGTAAAAACTACCACATTGTATACTTTTTTTCTGTACCATGTTGCATTTCACGAAGTAAATTCTGTGCCACTTGAAGCTTGGATGTCGTTAAGTGAAAGTGGATGGGGTAGTATCAGGAAAATAAATTGCACTCTGCCTGGCAAATTAAAAGTGAATGAAATGGCTGAAGTACATAAAACTGAAAAAAAAAATTGTGGGGAAATCATTAGAGTTCAATGGCGTTTTCGTGTAACTTGAATTGTTCTTTAAATACCTTCTACCCAGAATGTTTTAATCAATTATCTTCTCAATCACCGATTATTTCAAATGTCTGATAAAGATTTTGGAAACCATTTCATTTATAGAAGCATTTATGTGCAATGAAAATATCAACCACACACTCAGACATTTATATACACATATATACACACACAAACAACATATATAATGCTAAAACATCGTAACATAATTAGTGTCTAAAAATAATACCATCCTGTCAAAAATACAGGATGAATTTAATTATTGTGAATTTAATTAAATGTCTCAGGCATGACTGCACAGCTAGCCTGTCTGCAGATATCAGGATTTGGGAGGCAATTACTTTAAATCTGAACTAATCTTATTCATTATCATTAGTGATATCACAGGTTTTTACTGCATTTATATAATTTAGCTCTTAGCACAATTTGTAAGAGTGAATGGGGCTTAAATACCCATCTTTTTTATTAAATAATGTAATTTTAGATAAAGAATTTAGAGTAGAATAGCTATCTTTCCAATATGTAGCTGGCTTAGTCCATTTCTGCTACTATTGAAAAAAAAAATAAGAAAAGAAAAAAAGAAACTATCAGTACCTGGGATGTATTATACATACAAGAAATTTGCTTCTCATGGCTTTGGAGGCTGGGAAGTCTGAGATTAAGGCACCAGCAGATTTGTTGTCTGGTGAGGGCCTGCTTCCTTGTTCATAAATAGTACCTTCTCCTTGTGTCCTCACATGGTTGAAGGGTAAAGGAGCTCTCTGGATTTTTTTTTAACAAGAACACTAATCTCATTCATGAGGGCAGAGCCTCCCCAAGACCTCACTTCCAAGTACCATGCCATTAAAGGAATAAATTTTGACATGAATATTTTAAGGAGATGCAAATGTTCATTCTATAGCAATAAAGATATTTATAATTCTAGTTCATTTTTATTAACATGGTTCAAACATAGTCATAAAACATTTGGTTGTGTATCTAAATGGAAGCATTCATCTACAATTCATGTCAGCTTGCTCATATCTGACAATGTAGTTATAATTGATATGTCACCTTGAATATTCAGTATTTAAAGATGAGATGCTTGGGTAAGATAGTAAATAAATTGTCAGACGTGAAACATTTTAGTGTAACAAAAGAAAATTTCTTTATGAGACTCAAATATTTATAGGAAGTATAACTACAATTGCCTCTATGACTGATGTTTTTCTCATTTTGAAAACACTTATCTGTCCTGAAAAAGAATAACTATTGTGAAACTACAAATTTCTAGTAACTACTCCTAATCCAAATAGATATGAAGTGAATTTTTGTAGACTGGGGTGAACATAATAATATTTATCTTACTGTTAATTTTATAGATGTAATTTTCAGGAAAAAAGTTGTGCTTTAATTAGAACCTCATTTTACCTGTGTAATTACTGTTCCATTCAAAGCTATTTGTGTTTATGTATTTAAGTTGCATGCATTCATGTTGGTTTATATTATGGTATTTTTTTTATTCTATTAGTTAATATTTAGTGCTTAGAAGAACAGCTAACAAATTTGTTATGTATAGACAAAACATAAAATGGATTAGGCTCTCCAAATGATCAAAACTGTAACCTTCTTGTAACCCAAAACTATTTTCAGGAGGACTTTAAAACATGAAATATGAATTTTGTGAAAAGTGTTTCCTTTAATATAAAAAATAGAATTTGAAATTAATGAAACAAAAAACATTTCTATAAGAATAAGAATTTTTAAGTCTTCAAAAATTCTAACTCATTAATTCTCTAATTATTATAAATTTTCAAATTTCTGATAGCCATTTTGAAATATATGGAAATTATTTTCTCAATTTAGATTCCCTTTTAAGGAGTTGTCTAATTTTTAAGAGAAGTTTGAACTTTATGATAAATATGAAAGACCTAAGCATGGACATAAGGCACATTTTGAATAAATTATCTTTGCAGGATAATTGAGAGTATAGAAAAATCTTGTTACTCTGGTTCAAAATTCACAGACTGTAGCATAATTTAATTTAAAACTTTCTGAATTTGTTCTCTTGTTTAGTAAATAGAGAGGAAAATGCAGAGATGGTTAAAAGAAGAAAATCCAAGTTTTGAGAATTTTGAAAAAAAAAATATGGCTTTATCAAAATAACAATAGTGTCAGTACTTTATTATTAGGTGAAAAAAAAACTGCAATCTCAGGATAATTCTCACTTCAACATGTCCAGAGTAAATTAAACATTGGGATGGAAAATAATCATACACACATTTCAGAACCTCTATACATTTTGTTTGTTTTCTAAAATCAGGTGGAAATATAAAAGGATTCTAAAATTAGGTTGTTACAAAGGATATAGGGTTAAGAGAATAGAACACACACACAGGTATTTGAAATCACTAAGATTTAAGACAGCGATGGTTTGGGAGAAAGTTAGAATGAAAAGCAGCCAAAATCATATATAAATGATGGGAAAGTAATTTGGATTTTGATAGACATGGCATTAAAAATGGATAGTGGATGATATAGCATGAACAGTGTGATGACGTGAAAATTTTCAAATGGGAGTTTTGGGGACAAGGAAGAGAAAATAGTCAGGAAATGGAAGTGAGAGCCAAGGAGGATAACTATCCAAAGGCCACACTAGTGGAAGGAAAATTAGCTACAGCCTGAGACTGCAAAGGAAGTGGGGTTCCCATTTTGAGTTAGAACAATAAGGTAAAATAAATGCTCAAAGTTGATAGTATAGGAAATTTTGTTGCTGATGGTCCATGAATATGTTACTAGAAGGTAGAGTGGATGGGTTTCATTAGTTATGATGGGACAAAGGAGGGGGTAGAATATGAGCTGTGTTTGTTTAAGGAGGTCAGGCCTTTTTTTGGTGAGCCATATAAACAAAAAATGAGGAAGAAAGACCTCCTGGCAGCCTCAAGGCAGTCAGTGGTTTCAAGGCTGTCAATGTCAGGAATATAGGAGGATGCGTCCAATACTGAAGGTCTGGGATATGCTGTAGACCCTGAAAATGGACTCTTTGAGGCCTGAAGAATAAAGGTGGGGAGCCTTATCTGTAGTGCTAGGAGCACTCTATCTTGCCTTATTTCTGGGAAAAGTAAGATCCTGTAGAAGCATGGTCATACATCAAGTGAACAAGAATCACTCCCCCTTCTTGAGTCTTCTCAATGGACAGTAGAACAAACAGAGAAACTAGATTTTACTATGAGTGCTATTTATCCTGATTCTTATAACAGAAGCAAGATGGTCTAGGGAGATTAAATCTTATCCTAAAGTGGATCACTTATCAGGAGAAGTTGTCTTGAGCTGGACCCATCAATGTAGGAAGAAAGAGGACATCAATCTAGTGTGGTAGAAAAGAAGCAGAGGATTTGATTGGACTGTGATTAATAAGGGAATGGAATCTGTACATGTGTTGGAGAGAGTTACAAATACTCAGTTAACAGTATATAATGGATAAAATAATACAGATTAAGGTTTGTCTTTATCTAACTCTCAACCTGCAAACGAGAAAACGTTGCTGTTAATGAGTCAATTAGGAAAACAACTAAAGAAATATGACAGTTTAAGTTAATCTATTGAATATAAAGCCTGTTCAGGGATGAAAGAGAAGAGAGAAATGGTACTGATAAAGTTAGATGAGCATGTCTGGCCTCAGATAGCTGATGAGTACATGAGGAGTGTGTGTGTGTGTGTGTGTGTGTGTGTGCACATTTTGCATGTGTGTGTGTCTATGTGTGAGTGTATTTATATGCAGATATGTGTATAAATATAGATACATTTACATAGAAAGAAATAGATAATAAATTAGACATATGTTCAAAGAAAATATATATGCATATATTATACACAGAATGGAAAATGGAAATTTCAAGAAGTATTGAAGTGCTTTATACATAGGTGCAAATTTTTCATTTTTGGGATGAACTTTACTGAATATTAAAAAAGTTAACTTTAAATTATTCACAGGATTGGACTGGCATTTGTAGTGTTCTTTGTGACTCCATGGCAGATTTGTACCAGGGGGTCCCAAGTGTTTGCATACTTGGAAGTTGCTCAGAACTCAAAAATACTATGGGATTAGAAGAAAATCAGAAAAAAATGACAGCTTTACTATGATTTAACAGTTTATTTTGTTTGCTTGCTTATCTTTGTCCCAAACTTCTTGTTGCACTAATTTAACTATGTATCTAAGGATTCATTCCCACGTTAATTCGTATCACATCCGGTATAAACCAAAGTTAGCTTGTTTGGCTAACTTTTTAAATAACTAGTGTCTTTATTACCAGTTGACTCTTTTTAAGGTAACTATCAGGTACATTTTGATTAAGAAACATGTTGTGGAATTTAGGTAAATGAGACTGAGTTTACATCGTGTTTGAAGAGGCACCTTAATATTTAATGACACTACATACACTGGGATTGTCCAAGATTTTACTTTTAAACTTACACATTTTTACAGAATATGCAAGAGTATATTACTATCAATAATTTAATACTCTGGGACAGGCATGGTGGCTCATGCCTGTAATCCCAGCACGTTCGGAGGCCAAGGCGGTTAGATCACCTGAGGTCAGGAGTTCGAGACTAGCCTGGACAACATGGTGAAACCTTGTCTCTACTAAAAATACAAAAATTAGCCAGGCACAGTGGTACGTGCTTGTAACCCCAGCTACTCAGGAGGCTGAGGGAGGAGAATCGCTTGAGCCTGGAAGACGGAGGTTACAGTAAGCTGAGATTGTGCCATTGCACTCCAGCTTGGGTGACAGAGTAAGACTTCAAAAAGTGAGTCTTAAAAAAAAATGAGACTTAAAAAAGTGACAGAGTGAGACTTCAAAAAAATAAATATAAATAATATTCTTTCAAGACAAAAAAAAAAACCTAAATTTCAATAGCCATTATCTTTCTTTCCTGTCTACAGCTCATCATTTAAGATCCTGGGAATATGTACAACCTTGGGTCCATAGATAAATTTTCCTTAGAACATAATGTATAGTAAAATAATATTTTTCACAATTGCTTCTTCTAATACCAGGGTAAATCCTAGTTTTTTTTAATGTTTTTTTTTTCTCTCTCTAGGTAACTGATTTTTGAATGATTCAATTAATTTATGATGGGTTATTGAATTGCAAGGGACAGAATTTTTTTTTTTTTTTTTTTTTTTTTTTTGAGACAGAGTTTCACTCTTGTTACCCAGGCTGGAGTGCAATGGCTCGATCTCGGCTCACCGCAACCTCCGCCTCCTGGGTTCAGGCAATTCTCCTGCCTCAGCCTCCTGAGTAGCTGGGATTACAGGCACGCGCCACCATGCCCAGCTAATTTTTTGTATTTTTAGTAGAGACCGGGTTTCACCATGTTGACCAGGATGGTCTCGATCTCTTGACCTCGTGATCCACCCACCTCGGCCTCCCAAAGAGCTGGGATTACAGGCACGTGCCACCATGCCCAGCTAATTTTTTGTATTTTTAGTAGAGATGGGGTTTCACCATGTTGACCAGGATGGTCTCGATCTCTTGACCTCGTGATCCACCTGCCTCGGCCTCCCAAAGTGCTGGGATTACAGGCTTGAGCCACCGCGCCCGGCCAGAATTTTTTTAAATAAAAAAAAAAAATTCCTTTTATTTTTGGCTACCTAAATATGAGAAGCCTAGAGTTCTTGGAAATATTTTGCTGAATAGCTGGTCTCAAACTATCATAAAACTAATAAATCCTAAACTTTAAAGTTTTGAGATTTAGAAAGATCCCACCTGCATTAGAAGGTAAATTAAACAACAGCAACAACAACCAAAAAAAAAAAAACCCTCTTGATAGAAAAGATTTTTAATGGAATCATCTTGCTATTTCTTGAAAAATACAAAGATCTTTAAGAAAGAATGTTCTCTTCTAGGACTTCTCTATCGTCACCCTGGAGCATTCCATACGTTTCACTACTGGGGGTTAAAGTAGTACAGCTACTGGAAATGGAGGAGAAAATTAAATTAAAACTTCTGGAGGAAGTAATCATTAAAAGCTTAATTCAAATTTTGTCAATTAATTGCTGTATTCATGGCCTTATAAAATGCAATGTAATATGAAAATAGGCAAATCGAAGAAAGGCCTTGGTAATAGAGCATGTGGAGTCTGCAGAGTTCAATAGTCACAATGATACTTGAAGCAAGGTTAGTTTAACTGAAATGGGAAAATTGTGGGTGAAAGGAGGAACATACACTGAATTTAAAAAAAAAGAAGAGGATAATTATAAAGGAATGGTGCAAGAGCAAATCAACATACTTAACAAATTTAGATTTTCACCAGTAAAGAATCCAGAGTGCTCTTGTGTTCTCATGAGAACACGTGGGCACAGGGAGGGGAACATCACACACTGGGGTAGATTGGTGGGTTGGAGGCTAGAGGAGAGAAAGCAGTGGATGGAGAGGCTGGGAGGGAAAACACTGGGAGAAATGCCTGATGTAGGCGACAGGGGACGGAGACTGCAAGCCACCATGGCATGTGTGTACATATGCAACAACCCTGTGGGATGTGCACATTTACCCCAGAGCTTAAAGTACAATAAAAAAAGAAAGTAAAAGAAAAATGATAAAATACAATATTCTTGAGATTAGAAAAAGAAAGAAAAAAACAAGTGCATGCACTGGTGTGGGTGGGGTGGGGTTCTTTGGCTGATAAAGTTTAAGGGAGTCTTAGAGCCCCTGGAGACATAGAGATACTGACCTATCAGTTTGGTAAAACAGAATCTTTCATTTTCTGCTTACTTGCCCATGCCAGAACTCAGAGCCATCCTGAGCTATTCTGTTGTGTACCCTTAGGGAGAACAACAAAATAAAACTACTCTATTTTTCTCTCGTTTTTTCTTAAAAGAAAATATAATAAATAGAACTACAGATGCCCAGGAACATCCATAGATATTTAACTTAAGGTTCTACTGGTTTCCTTCTTCATGAATTCTTTCTGTGTATCATTTCTGCTGTCCTTTACACCCAAAACACAATGTCATACTTCACACACCAGGCTTTTCCTTCAGTGTGACGAGCTGTCTTCCCCGAATTTTCTGAGTGTCAATGCAGAACATGTTACCAGGTGCATACCAGTCAGCCTTGCACCATTTATAGGGGCTTGTTTGTCAAAGTTCACAGCTTAGCAACATTTACTGCTACTCTAACTTTCTCTGCAATGTTATGGTTGTAATTATTTGGTGTTATTCTGGGAGTTAATTGCCAGGAAACAAAATTAAGGGAGCATGTCTGATCCTTTTCCTCCTCTGAGACTACTGAAAAAAGAATTGAAAAGAGGTGAGCCTTAATATCAATCCAGCATGGACCATTTCTCTTGTCATTGGTCTCATTGAAGGAGCTCACTTCAGGAAAGTCACAAAGAGGTCAGAAGATTTTAAACTGCCAGCTTCTATCTGCATTGCAACTTCCAAAGACTTTCAACAATTTGGTATGGATATTCTGAAAATCTAGCTCTCTTCTCTATCATAAGATTACGGAGTAAAGGCCTGGTTTTCATTACGCTAATAGAACAGCTTTTAGATAAATATTTAAACGAGGCATTTTAGTAGCTATCATATTTTAAAGCCAATATATCTTACATTTTTGGGAAAAAAATAAAGATTTAAATCATTTAAGATAATTGAATGACATCATTGATAAAATGTAATCAAAGGGTGATTCTGACTGCAGAATGTGTGAAATACATTTTTGGATCATTAAGTCTGAAAAAGGATCACCTTAAACAGGATGTTAAGTTCAGAAGGGTTTATGTCATCACTAGTATATCCATCAACCTGGGGTTACTCAGGGTTTACTGAGAAATAGGAGAAAGTGCTGTATCAGCTCATCTTCCCTTTTTAAGAGAGGGAATTGTTATCATCATTGTCTAACATAGGAATCCCATGCACCTGCTTGAGTCTGTTTTGTCTTGACCTCTACCTCAATTTCAAGGACAGAGTGCCTCATAGAACACAGCTCAGAGCAGAATTGTGCACTTGTCCAAACACAGCTTCTTTCTGCTGTGTATCAGTCATGGCCTGGCTTCTCTGAATAACCCAGTGTTCATTTCACATACAAACAATTAAAGAAGAAACTATTTGTCTTTATTGCTGAGGCTCCAACAGATGTTTTGTTAATAGTGATAAAGCATCCTCATCCAAAGTATTGCTTTAAGATGGGAAAACACTGCCTAGTGCTAACATTTGAATTGTTATAACTTTGAAAATGTTCACATTCTACTTTGAAGGGTAAACACACTTAAAATTAGAGACATCCCTTTTTTTTTATATGTTCACATTCCATATTCACAATTAATTTTTAAATGTTACGCACATTCATAGAATTTGTACACATTAAAAAATTACTGCTGGGCAAAATTCTGGTAAGGTATGGTTAAAAATATTGAAATCTTTTTGTGAAAGAGAACTATGTCTTTATCAAATAAATAAGACTTCCTGGCAGTCTTAAAAAACTTCAGCTAGCAAATGCTTTTTTTCCAGGCTATCATGTGAATTTTAGAAGGCATGCTGTTTTCATGGAATTTACTAGTTTGCAGAAGTTAATAAAAAAAACTTAAATATTGCAATTTCTATGTATGGTTCTCTCAAATTAAGTTTTTTAAACTATTTAATAATTAAGATAATCATGTGTAAGATATGAATTCACCATATTCCTGATTAAGAAGATATTTTTTCATTTTCAAATACTTGAAGCTGTATTTTCTCCATTGGGTAAGAACATAAGATGCAATATGAAGCTTCGTGACTTTAGTACAAAACATTTTTATGCATTTACCAATAATCTTCAACCACTTTTTCTTTTACGTTGTTTAAATACATGTTTAGTAATAACAAGAATGACAAGCCAACTTAAATTTGCTCACCTTGTTTGAACAACACCTATGAATCTAGTGGCAACTCTTGACCACCTTCATGAGGCAGAAACTCAGCCAGGGAAAGAGAGGTAGGTTAAGGACAGAAATTTCTCTCTCAAACTTCTCTTTTCTCTCTCATGCATCAGCATAGACTTGGCATTTGGTAGATCCACATTCTAGGTTGGGGCTCAGGTTATGATCTAATTTTATATATCAGATCAATCAATTTATCTAAGATGAACTTTCCTAATATTGAAAATGTCAAAAATAGCAGATTTTTAAGGAAGATTTAAAAAAGTTAATTTAAAAAAATAATTTCCAACCTCCAAATGATTATATAAATATTAGTTATTATTATTTTTCCTGGGCCTAAGATTACTAATTACTACTATGGAAAAGAGTGTCCTAACTTTGGTTTTCCTAACGATAGCCTGTGTGATTTCTATTTCAGTTGTTTAATTTCTAAGAATAGATTGCTCTTTTGTGTGCTCCTGAGTTATAATAAAACATCTATCATCTCCCATGTAATAACCTCTCTTTATCAGCATGGACTTGCCTAGAATAATTCCCAGGTAGGAATGTAAGGAATTAACTAACTAGATTATATGATGGTATATTTCAACAATGCAGGGATGCTGCTGAAAAAATAAAGATTCTCTAATCACTTGAGATTTACATATACATAAAATTATTTCCTTGATTCTTGAGGATCTTGCCAAGCAATTAGCAGACATGCATTATGCAAGAAAATGTTAATTCGCGTATTTGTAATAATATTGACTAGGTTATGATTTACTCTGGATAAAGGTATATTAAAATGTATGAGATTGAAAGTATCCAGTAGAGAGAGCAGCAATCACAAGGTAAATTTAATAGGGATGGCAATCAAATTATGGTTAAAGTTTATAGGGAATTACTAAAGACAAAGAGACATAAAATAATCATAACTGATTATTCCACTGGGAATATGTAATAATGTTAAATGTGCATATGAAACAAAAAATCACAGAGAACCTGGAAAGAGACCCACACAAGTATGGCCAAATAAATTTTGACAAAAGTTTAAAAGCTATTCAGTGTATGAATAAATCAATAAATGGTGCTTAAGCAATTGGACATCCATAGGCAAAACATGAAATTCAACCAAACATTAACATGAAATGGATCATGACTTGCTGAAGAACATATGACCACAAAATTTAGTTAAAATAGAGGTAAAAATCTTAAAGATCTAGGACTAAGAACAGAGTTCTAGACCTGACACCAAAACTATAATCCCCAAAAGGAAAATAAAGTTGTAAATTAAACTCCATCAAAATTAAAAACTTGCCTCTCAAAAAGATCCCATGAAGAGGATGAGTATACAAACTACAATTCCACACAAAGTATTTGTTTCTAGGATTTATAAAGATCTCAAAACTAAAAATAAAATAAAAAACAATTTATTTAGAAAATGACAACATTATGAGCAGGCATTTAACTTAGAATACAAAAATGATAGGTGCATGAAAAGATGCTCAACATCATTAGCCATCAAGGAAATGCAAATTAAAACCACAATGACATACATGTCAGAGCAGCTTAAATGAAAAATAGCAACAACCAAATGCTGGTAAAGATGCAGAGATGCCTGTAGATGGTTGGGAGCATGGAAAGTCCACTGCTGAGTGGGTTTTGTAATGAAATGCTCACCATTATCACAGGGTTAACCCAAGCACATGACAGATTGGTTTCATGGACCACAATGGTATGAATGGTGTGACTGGAGTCAGCTGATCAGATTGACTGGCAACACCATAGCACGGAGACCTTGTCAACTCAGGCAAGACACTGCTGATCATATTGACAGGAGTCTAAAATGTGAAGTAACAGCCCATTAGGATCAGGCAAGGGCAACACCCCAGATAATGTGGCCTCCCTCTGTGTGAGACGACAGGTCAACTACAGCCAAAGTCCTGAGTCTGGCATGAAGTGGTGATCTGTGCATCAGAAAAAGAGTCTATGATGGAAATATGCTCCCATTCTGAGGCACAAAGGATGGTGTTTTGTGTGAGACAGGCTCCAACAGCAGTTTGACTTCACTTGGCTTCATCAGCAAACAGACACTTAACTTGTTCATTTGCATGAAAAATCCAGATGGTTTGATCAGTAGCTATGATTGGTTTCTGCAGTTCAAGGCCTCAAAGAGGGGAGTATTAATCTGCCAGTCTGTAGTTTTCCAAGTTGGCGCACTAAACACTAGACTATTGGCAGCAACACAAGCATCAGTTGAGTTGCAACTCGTTTCCTCAAGGTGCTCACAGGCCAGAGCTATGAAGATAGCTGTGAGTTCTGTCCACTAAGCAGAGTGATCTCAACGTTTTCTGTTCCACACAGCTGGTGCTGAGGTTGAGAGATGTAAAGGCCCACTGGATTTCATCAGTTTCCAGCTTAACCAATCATCACTGAACCAGGCCTAGACATTCAGAGGAACATCAGTGAATCAAAAGCCTCAGGGGCCAAGAACCTTTCCTATAAGGTAATGGTGTAGGATATAAAGATTCTTCCAAAGTTATTGTTACCACCCTTCAAGTAAAATGAAGATACAGGTGCCAAGGCAAGTCACCTGCATTCTCAAATATAACATTTCCTTTTGACAAATAAGTGTTGTTGCGTCCTTCCCACCTCATTAGTCTTTAAGTCCAAGTTAACCCACATCTAAGTGAGGCATTCAATTTCAATAAGAACCCGGTGGCAAGCTAATAACTATAATTCTGGCAGCAGTGTCATGAAGGCAATGATGCCAAAATCCCAAAGGTGGCCTCTACATTAAGTCAGCCCCACTTTGAGAAAGGCCCAATTGGCAAAGTCATCGGTCATAGAAACTCAAAGCTGAAAAAGGTCATTCATACATAAGGGGCACAAAAATAGGGACTATGCCATAATTTGCTGTCCTACACATAGTTTGTGTCATATACAAAGGAAACTGATTTAAGGATTATTCAATATGAAAGACCAATGCCCAGTGTCAAACTTAAGCACATATTGTTTCTAATATCCTGAATTCAATAAGGTGCCAGGCCTCCTTTTTGGTGGTAGGAGCTGAGAAGACAGCATTTTTTTCTTGTTGCCAGGGCAGGTAAGTAGTTTGAATCCATTCACATCATCCCAAGACAATGAGGTTGTCAGGCAGGGATCTGAATTTTGGGTTTTATTAGTAGCTCTTATGGGTGGTAGTATAATAACATTGCAGTCATGGCTGGTGAGACTGAAACATTTCTGACTTGAAAAATTCTGACTTCTTCACTAAGAAGTCATGTATGTAGTGAGAGCTTTAACCTTCAGAGAGTAGAGGCACTCATGGTAAATCAGGACCAAATATTGGTGGCAAACAGAAGCAGGATTTAGGGAAGTGAGTTATGTTTTGTTTTGTTTTTTCTGTGCTTTCCAGGTCTGGAGAATCTCTCTGGTATTTACGTGCTGGGGATGTATAAGCATATGACATCAATTTCAGTTATACTTTTAGGGGCAGAAATATTACATTTACTTCATCCAAAGGATCCTGCCCACAAAGTAATTGGTATGGTTTGGATTTGTGTACCCACCCAAATCTTATGTTGAATTGTAATCTGCAATGTTGAAGGAGGGGCCTGGTGGGAGGTAAATTGATCTAGTGGGTAGATATTCTCTTTGCTGTTCTCATGATAGCAAGTGACCTCACATGAGAGCTGGCTGTTTAAAAGTGTGGCACCTCCCCCTTTGCTCTCTTCCTCCTTCTCCAGCCATTAAGAGCTGCCTGCTTCCCCTTCACCTTTCACCATGATTTTAAGTTTCCTGAGGCTTCCCCAGCCATTCTTTCTGTGCAGACTGCAGAGTAGTGAGTTAATTAAACCTCTTTACTTCATAAATTACCAAGCCTCAGGTAGTTCTTTGTAGCAATGCAAGAAAGAATTAATACAGGAGAGAGATCCAAGATGGCTGATCACCAGCAGCTCGGGATTGTAGCTCCCAGTGAACGTGCAGAGAATGAGAGGATGCCACACTTTCAGATGAATTTTTGTTGCTTATACACCAGGAGATTCCCAGTGAAGGAGCCCCACGGGTCACCAGTGCACCTCTTGTGGCTGGCGAGGCGGTTTTGCCTCAGTGCAGCAGTTCTTGGTGCAGAGTCAGAAAAGCACCATCAATCTTAATGCCACTGTTTTAGCCGGCCCAGTGGGTTGCTCAGATTCCAGTGCTGGGAATCAACAAGTTGGACGTCCACTCAGAAACCCAATTATAAAGACGGTAATTATAAAGACCACAGATGGATAAATCTACAATGAAGGGAAGAAAACAGCCTTAAAAGGCTGAGAATACCCAAAATCAGAACACCTCTCCCTCTATAGGGGATCACAGTTCCTCATCAGCAATGGAACAAGGCCTGATGGAGAATGAGTGTGTTCCATTAACAGAAGCAGTCTTCAAAAGGTGGATAATAAGAAACTTATGTGAGTTAAAAGAACTTGTTCTAACCCAATCCAAAGAAACTAAGAACTTTTAAAAAAGGTTTGATGAAATGTTAACAAGAATACACAATTTAGAGAGGAATATAAGTGAATTGATGGAGCTGAAAAACACAACACGAGAACTTCGTGAAGTATGCACACGTTTTAACAGCCAAATTGATCAGTCAGAAGAAAGGATATCAGAGGTCGAAGACCAACTTAATGAAATAAAATGAGAACACAAGATTATAGATAAAAAGGAACGAGCAAAGTCTCCAAGAAATATGGGACTATGCAAAAAGACCTAATCTACGTTTGATAGGTGTACCTGAATATGACGAAGAGAATGAATCCAAGTTGGAAAATATGCTTCAGGATATTATCCAGCAAAACTTTCCTAACCTAGCAAGGCAGGGCAATATTCAACTCCAGGTAATAAAGAGAACACCACAAAGATATTCCTCAAGAAGACCAACCTCAAGGCACATAATCGTCAGATTCACCAGGGTTGAAATGAAGGAGAAAATACTAAGGGCAGCCAGAGAGAAAGGTCAGATTACTCACAAAGGGAAGCCTATCAGACTTACAGCAGATCTCTCAGCAGAAACCCTATAAGACAGAACAGAGTGGGGGCCAATATTCAACATCCTTTTAAGGATTTGAAAAGAATTTTCAACCCAGAATTTCACATCCAGCCAAACTAATCTTCATAAGCAAAGGAAAAATAAAATTTTTTGTGAACAAGCAAGCACCCAGAGATTTCATCACCACCAGGCCTGCTTTACAAAAGCTTCTGAAAGAAGCACTACACATAGAAAGGAACAACCAGCATGAGCCTTTCTAAAAAATACCAAAAATACCAAAAAGTAAAGAGCATCAGCATAATGAAGAATTTACATCAACTAATGGGCAAAACAGCCAGCTAGCATTAAATGGCAGTATTAAACCCACATATATTATTATTAAGTTTCCCAATAATAGTGGAAGACTTCAAAATCAATATTAGACAGATCAATGAGACAGAAAATTAACAATGACATCCAGGACTTGAACTCAGATCCAGAACAAGTAAACTTAACATCTATAGAACTCTCCATTTTACATACACAAAACATACACTCTTATCAGTACCACATCACACCTACTTACAGGTTTAAATGAAATATTGGTTGGCTGCTTGTTTGTTATTTTCTTCCATCATTTTTTTTGTGTCTTCATTATTAAGCACAGTTATAGGAATACCCATTTTCATACTGCATTCTAGCTCGGGCAATAAAGCAACACCCCTGTTCTCTCTCCCTTTTCCTCTTTCTTCCTCTCCTTCATTCTTTTTTTTTTAATTCTTTTTCTTTTTTTTTTTTTTAAAAGAATTAATACAGTCATGTTACTTTCCCTTCCCCACTGTGCTTAAAAAGCATTAACTGAATCTGGGTGCCTATTTTCCCCTGGTCTGGAGAAAACCATGCTTTGGACACACATATCCCTCAGAGCCATAAAAGTTTAATTTTCTTCTCTCATTTATATTCTCCAGCTCACTCTGAAGGGTGTGTCTGGTCTTCATTCCTTCCCCAGGTTAATAGAGAGTTAGTTTCCTCCTTTAATCATCTCTACTTCCCTTACAACAGCTGATTTTGGGGTAGAAGGTTTAGGAGAGATTGGTGTCAGATACTGTTTGGCTCTGAGGCCTCACCCAAATCTCATCTTTGTAGCTCCCATAATTCCCACATGTTGTGAGAGGGAGATGATTGAATCATGAAGGCGGGTCTTTTTCGTGTTGTTCTTGTGATAGTGAATGAGTCTCACGAAATCTGATGTTTGAAAATGGGAGTTCTTCTGCATAAGTCTCTCTTTGTCTGCTGCTATCCACGTAGGATGTGACTTGCTCCTCCTTGGCTTCCACCATGATTGTGAGGCTTCCCCAGCCACAGGGAACTGTAAGTTCAATTAAACCTCTTTCTTTTGTAAATTGCCCTATCTCTGGTATGTTTTTATCTGCAATGTGAAAACAAACTAATACAGTGTCCCAGAGGAGGAATGTGGTATTATGCCACCAAACACGGCTTTGCATTTACTTTTTGTTTTGAGAAGTATGATGGCAGCACATGGCTCATGCAAACTTTCAGTATTTGGACCTGTCCAGTGCTCTCTGTTAGACAGTGAGAGCCTTTAACTTAGCAGTGAGAGCTGCATTGCTTCTTGATGGGGTTATGGCTTTTGTACCTTCTGACTTACTGGAGCTTGGATCATACAGGGTGATGTTCTTTGATAAGCCCACCTTAATCCAAAGTATCTGCTCTGCATCACCAAGATAACAGTGCTTATGTTCTCTTCTTAGCCTATTGAAGTTTTCTGTGGTAGTAAGCCTGACTAGAAGATTTTATCTAGATTTCTTTGGATCAGCTTCTCAGTCTACAAAATAAGTCACTTTTATTATTATAGAAAACTCAATCTGGAGCAGTAAGAGCCTATGCATAATAGTCAATGCCTCATGTATGGTTACCTTCAGGAGTTTGTCTGTCTGACGGAAATACCCCAGATGAAGACAAAGCTCTCTTATAACAGGACTCATTGCAGAAATCTCTGAGGTTATTTATGGACCTTTCTCAAAGGATCTAAGATAGCAATGATAGATATGGGAGTTTTAAAACTACCCAGCTGTTGCCATTTTTCCTTAACGAGTATGTGCCCTGCCTCCTAATCTCACAAGAGAACCAGACAAAAACCTGATGATTAACTTGGATTCTGCCCATAGTTTTCAAGCAATTTCCCTGTTTTATGCTCAGTGTAGAAGCACATTTTTGTAACTGTCGTCTGAAATGTGGAAGATCTTTCTGAACATCTAGGACACATCTCAGGATCACTTGTTATTGCTAAAGACACAGAAGTTTTTCCTAGACTGGTAGAGGAATTAAGCACTTGAATCCATTCACATAGTCCCAGGAAATTTAAATTGGCTAGCAGATCCCTGGATTGTATCTGGGTTTATTAGCCAACAGGGAAGATTGGCAAGGAAGTTCCCCTCCCAGAGAAGAGTTAGCAGCAACGAGAACATAGTTTGGGCATCTCTTGGTGCTCTGCCTGCCACATCCCTAATTTTCCTCATCTAATTAGTAATAAACTAGAGAACAACTTTTTTGTTTCCACTAGACTATGGAATTTTTACACATTTGCTGCTAATTCCCAAGGTCCTCCCTCAAATCTACTTAATTCATCCACAAAGCCCTTATGCTGCTTCTTTTTTTTTCACAAAGCCAAGTCTCTGTCATAATCCCATGTTCATCACCAAATCTGTCAAGAACTTTGGAAGTTCTATAATTTTATTGTACTTTCAAGTGCACAGTTAGTGCATTCTAGTTTCATGTATGCTAATAGAAGACACAAACACAAGTGAGAGAAGACTGCTTATTACTCAAAGTGATAATAGTGGTAAGAGCATCAACATGTTCATGCCAGTTTCTGGAGCCTACGCTTCTACAGGAAAATTAGATAAGGAACAGAGGATGCCTGCACTGAATTGTATTACTGGGGATGAAACTTGAGGTTAGGGATTTCTAAGCTCTTAGAAATAGCATAACCATGGCTACCCTTAACTCTGAAGGGAGACATTACCTTTCCTATATTAGAAAGTAAGAATAGGTGCCTTTTGCTACAGGACAGTGTAATATCTCTGTATTTTAAGGCTGGTCACTATTTAAAAACCTTAAAAAAGACAGTCTAGAACAAAGGCCAGTGGATGTCTTGCTTATAAGACTTGAAGATATTCTCAAGAAATCCGTGGATAAATTGCTTTCCAACACTAAATGATTCAATTAAAAATGATTCAAGTGAGTCAGAAACATTAACTAATAATTCTGTTAGAAGTACCAGAATCAACAAAGAAAATTTTAAGCTGCTGTTTTAAAACAAACTGTGTTAGTTTCATTACCTTACATTGTCTTATACAAGCTTCAAGGCTTCGCCAGTAGTTGGAGCCCATTTGTTTGAAGGATGAATTTTGCCTTCAGTTTAACAGGGTAAACTTCATTTGGACTTTTACTTAGGGACTTTAGTTCTGGCAGAATGCCAGTGGGGAGCCTGGTGTTTTGACAATTTGAATTCAAATGCCCCCAGAATGCTGGGGAGACCTTTTAAAGGTAGAAATAAAACTGGGCATATTGGTGCATGCCTGTAGTCCCAGATATGCAGGAGGATTGCTTGAGCCCAGGCGTTGAAGGCTGTAGTGCACAGATGAAGACACCTGAACATAGTCCTTGCACTTCAGCCTAGACAACATTAGCAAGACCCCATCTCTTAAAAATTTAAAATTACAAATGGTAGAAATTTACATAGTATAAGCATGCTATACCTGTTCATTAATAAAAATTCAAGGTTAGAGAAACGGAATGCTTGATTTGTTTGCCAATGATATTTTTTAAAAAAGAACACTCATTATTTGAAAGTGTTTTAAAAACACAGTATAGCCAATATCATGGCATATAAATAAAGAAACTGTATTCTAGAATGCTGATCAGATTGTATTCCCTGTGAAAACCCCTTCCACTAAAATGATGATGGAGGATGGGAAATGTCTCTTTAAGATGCTTGATGCTAAATAGGACTCAAAGCCTTAAATTCTCCATTTGAGAGAGAACAGTGTCGTTGGGCCTCATGCCCCATTTCCTCCTACATTAATTTTTGCTATGGGGGGTTTTTGACATGAAGGAGAGAAGTCCTAGGGCTGTGCACAATGTTCTGCCCATATTGTAATACAAACCTGCCAGATGCTTCCCTTCCAAAGGAGAGGGATGAAGGTCAATGGGTAAATGTGCTTGTTGTGAAGCGATTTTTACTGACTGAATTATACCTGCCGTGTCAGCAGTACCCAGACTCACCTCTGAGGTAGAGCAGGAGGATAAAGGAAAGGAGAATTTCAGGTGGTAATTTAGTGCAGAAGAACAACACTTAGGGAATATTGGTGAAGAGAACTCCTTATGCCCTTATTAAAGGTCATTACATAGGGGTCTCTCTCTCTCCCTCTCTCATTTGCTCTTTTTGTCTTTCAGTATCCCTTCAAAAGGAAAAAAAAATGTATTTTAGCTACAAGATACATTTTTGCTTCTGTTACTATTCTCCTTGTCACCTCTGATTATCCTATTTTCTCTCTAGCTATTTCTGGAAAGTTGTTTCATTGATCTTAAAGACATACAGAGAAGGTGTGTGTACATGTATTATGTGTGCTTGTCTAGTGAGCATGTTTACGTGTGTGTGTGTGTGTGTGTGTGTGTGTGTGTGTGTGTAGCTGTGATTAGAAAGCTTAGGGTTACTTAAATAGCTCCATTTGTCTTTATTTTTGCTTTACAATGATTGGGATTCTGATAACTGTCTTATATTCCTTCTTTATTATTTCTTAGGCCCTAGAGTCTTCTCTGAGCTTCACTCTCCTTTTTTCTGTGGTGTTATGATCTGGATTTAGCTGTGATGGGGAGCTCAGACATCAATTACGAAGCAGAGGATGTGCTTTGAAACTAGAGGACCAGTGAATCTGTTTGGTGACATAAAATAATATTCCAAATATTCCAAGTACAAGAACATTTGCTTAATTAATATAGTTTTTCTACATATACTATGTATAATCTTCATCAATTAAGCTTTTCCAATGTTCTTTCTGTATATCAGTGTGACTGCAAATGGCAGTGTGAGAGTATAATTGTATTACTATAAATACTCACTGCTACTTCAGGTGCATGACATAACTACCAAATTGGGGAAGGCTGTGGGGTGAGGCAGACAACAAGAGCCTAAACCAGAATTGATCCCAAGAGCTGAGCCTGGGAAAGGAAGAAACAATATTCCGAGATAGGAGTTAGGCAGGAGGAGCATCCTGGAAGATGGGGTCTGAGCATAGACACTGGGCAGGGTTGGAGCCTGAGCTATGTCAAAATACAAACCGAAGAACAGTAAACCATTGTTTTAAAATTAAAGCCTCAATTTACTCACTTTCTGGGTTAAGGAACAGGCACTAGCAATGAAGTTCTCTGAGTAGTACTCAAAAGAGAAAAACAATCAGGATTTTCAAAGTGTTTCAAAGGGGTTATCACTGTTTTGAAAAATGAAATCTTAAAAAAGCAAAGTTCATGGTGGTTAAATATATTTTATGACTTATGAATGAGGGACATATTTTCAGTTCTGGCATACCAAGGTTACCTTAAGCTTTTGGTGTTTATGTTTTTCCACTGTTAGAACCAGTTGCAAAGAAATACAAAACGTAGTTTTGTTATTTGTCACCCATGCAGCTATAAATGAAACTATTTTATGTTTTAAAGGAATACAAGCAAAATTTAATAAAAAGAAGAACATTTAGGCCATGGTGAAGGTTGGCTTCTTTAGAAGCAGATGCTAAGATGAGGTTAACGGTGTAAGATGTTAATCAGGGATCAATTATTTTGAAAGGAAGGGGGACAAAGAATGATATGCAAAGAAAAGGCAAATTTCAACACTTCAGCTAGCCTGGGTAAGCTGAAGGAGAAGCATCCTTGAAGATAAGGTCTAAGCATAGGTATTGGGCAGAGTTGAAGATTGAGCTATATCAAAAAATAAACCAAAGAACAACAAACTGCTAATAGGCCCAGGGCCTTATACTCTTACTGTATTTGGGCATTGCATATGAACTTCCTAAGAAATGTTGTATTCTTGGGTGGGTGGCTCTGCAGCTTAGACAGATCCTAAGGTTGTTGGCGTTTACAGACTGTCTGCTGCTTACATAGCTCATGGCAGAGCAGCAATTCCTAACCAAATTTTAAAAAGGCATGATACAAAAAGCAAGCAAACAAACAAACAAAAAACAACAACAAACCATGGAAAAGATCTGAAAAAACAATTCAAAAAAATACATGAATGTCCAGTGATGATAATTTGTACATGTTATAAGATAGAGTATATTCACATATATCAGACATCAGTAAAATTAAAGCCAAAAAGAAATATTATTACATAGCTACCTGTCTAATATTACAAATACTGACAACTTTCAAGAGTTGTAAAAAATGTGGAGCTACAAAAATACTCATATACTGCTGAGATTTAAAATTATACAACTATTTTGCAAAATAATTTGATAGTTTCTTTAAAAGTTTAAAAAACCTACCATATGGTCTACTAATTCCACTCTTTATTATGTATCCAAGAGAAATAAAAATATATAGCCATAACTGTGTGCATAAATGTTTATAGTGGCTTTCTTCATAACAGCCAAATCTTAGAAGATTGGAAATATCCTCCAAATTTATCAAAAGATGAAAGGAATGCCAATCACCAACATAAAAAAAGAAATAACCGATACATGCAATTTCAAAAACAATATGGTGCCAAACAAGAGTGAAATGTGTGTGATTCCAGTTATGTAAAACTGTAGAAAATAATTTCATCCACAGTGACAAAAATCTGATCAATGCTTTCCTGAAGCCGAAGGACAAAGAAAAGACTGACCAAAAATATCTAAGACAATATATTGAACTAGAAGAAATACTCTATCTTGTTAGGTTTTGTGGGTGTAAACATTTTTCAAAATGTATCACCTATATACATAAAATAGGCATTTTCTGTAAATTATACATGAATAACTATATAAAATAATTATATCTGACATCTTTATATCTTTATTGTAATGCACCTATGGTAATATTCACATGTTTAAATTGTACAATTCAGTAGTTTTTAGTATGTTGGAATTGCACAATCACTAAAATTCAAGCACAGGCAATTTCCATCATTGTTAAATGTCCTAAAATAAACCACTTTATTAGCAGTTTTTTCTCTCATCTTTCTCCCTATCTCTTGCTCTTCCTCTCTTTTTCTTCCTATGTAGAATAAACATATGCATAGCACAATGTAGTTAATATTACATTATTTCATAAGCATTTACCTAAGTAACTAAAATTACTGGTAAAGCTAAACATAAATCCAAATATTCAGGTTTATGAATATTTAATTTATATAAACATTTCCCCACTATTGGAAACATAGTTTATTTTATTGAATGCTTTTGAAAAAAAGCAAACTATGACATATAGAACATATTAAAAGCTTTTATGTTTGTTTGTTTAAATGAAGATAATCGCCTTATTTCTTACCTTCTTTTTAATGATTCCAAAAGATTAATAATGAAGAATGTTTAGGAATCATTTTTATCATTTTTTATCTATTAATCTAATTTTTAATTGTTATCTTGATCACCACATGGTTAATTAAAATAATTAATTAATTTTAATTATCAATAAATAATTTTTGATTAATCTTTTGGACTCAGTTAATGGGAATATGGATTTTTGAGACTCACTTGGATTTTGAATCATTGCTTCTTTTGGCACTACATTTGTGATTTGTGTGATTTGGGTGTACTAGATTTTAGTTAGAGATTTTAAATTAAGGACAGTCCAGAAAACTAAAGATATTTTGAGTAACTAGTGCATACATTATTTTGGGGAAAAGAAATTACAGCAAAGCCATTAGTAGAGGTTACCTTTTTTTTTGCTCTTGGATTCATCAATGCACTCACTCCACACACTTTACTAGGGGTAGACAGGAAACTTGTAGGTCAAAACACAAAACAAGATTTCTTTTCATCTTCATGTCTCTGACCCATAATGTTTCAAGAGATAAATTTTGGAAGGGAGTCATCTACAGGAAACTCTTCTCAGTCACAAAGGAGTGACGTTCTAAGATGCTAGGTTTCTGGTCTTACATGCTATTGAACCTGGCTTCAATAACACAGTGGAAAACTACTTGAGTGGTAACAGGTTTACTAGTTTTCACAAAAACTTTTTTTTTTTTTTGAATGGTCAAGAAACCTATGCCTGCTGTTACTGGCATTGTTTTATTGAGAGTGTGAGCCATAATGAGCAACTGGTATTCTCTCAGGATGTGTGGATAAAAGACTTCTGTAATCAAAAGGTTGAAGGCCCAGGAAACTCTTTTGACTAGGAGGGCCAGAGAGCCAGTCTTTAAGGAAACAGATCAATTATTTTCAAATAAGTATGAGATAAAGCTTGACACTGCCATCCCATTTGTGGAGACAAGTAGGATTTACTTGTCTGTTAATGTACACAGGTCAGCCATCTCTCCTAGACGTGTCCCACCAGAGGAATAAACATTCTTGATTTGCAGTATTATTTGAGATGTAAATTGGATCAAACTTTCACTTCCTGTAGCTAGCTGTCTTGAAATCTTAATATGTTTTTTCTTGTTAGAGATAGGGCAATAGATAATTTACTCGAGATAAATAATTATTGTCAACTAGTATCAGTCACCTTGAAAAATAACACTTTTCTCCATAGGACAAATGCAGTCTTGTTCAGTTCTGTGCTACTGGCTATGAATTTAAAAAGAATCACATTTTAAGAACATATTTGTAGTCTCAGTCCCCAGAAGATACTGATTGTAAATTAAGGGACTCAATATAGCCTTTCACTGTGTAGGTAAGTTTTATTCCTAGTCCTGATTTCCGGCACATCTGTAGATATCAAACATAAGCATCTAAATAAGCATTCCCTAAAATATTTCTCTGTCCATTACTATGTTCTGATAATAATTTATAATGTTTAATAATTTGAAATGATATATCCAACCTTCTTCCAAAGTTGTAATGCAAAGAAGGTCTCTGGAACCTATAGAATTATACACTGTGGAAAGATTTTCATCAGTCATCTTTTTTTTTTTTCTTTTTTTGATCCTTTGAGAAAATTGAATGGTGCATCCATCAAATAAGCAATGTTTTATCAGCTTGAGTTCAGGTAGTCCTAATGATAATGTTTTACTTTCAAACTTTTCTTAATTTGAAATGTTGCTATGATTAAATTTCATTATTGTAATGCCAATTCATGACTCTTCCATGTAACCCCTGCAGATTTAGAAACCTTGGGGATTCTATATTGGAGTCACTTGTTTTCTTTGATCTCTGAAGCATTTTTTCCTTATGCATAATATATTTCTTCTGAGGACTTCTCAGATTACATCTTCAATAACTAGAGAACTTCAGGGAAATGTGTATTTGGAGGGGTTCTGGGGTGGGCACTGGGGAGCTGGTTTGCATTTGAGACAGGAACCATTTTTATTCTGACATAGGTTTTTTACTGACTATCATTAAGAAGCAGAGTTTTGCCTTATGTTATGTCTATACTGCACCTCACTAATTATACTATCAGATTATTTAGCATTCTCTGTGAGTAATTTATAGCATTGACCATGGTTGGCATCTAGAATATATTTCTTAAATCAATTACCACTTAATCCAGCTTCATCGATAGCTTCACTTGGTGCTTACTCATGACCTATGGCTTCTTAGTTGTATGTCTGTCTCTCTCATGCCTGTTTGCCTTCCTTCCTGCTTGCCTGCCTTCCATCCTTCCTGTTTTCCTTCCTTCCTGCCTGCCTCCCTGCCTTCCCTCCCTCCTTCCTTGTTTTTCCTCCTAGTGTCTATCAAGATAAATTTTCCCAAGACCTAGAGACACTTGTGAATCACCACAAAATGAACTAACTTTACCTGGGCTAACCTTTTAAATAATATTATGTTTCATACAATTTAAATACAAAGTTGTTGAAATGACTTATTTTTAATTGATTATTAATTGCTATCTGGATTTAATTTTTTTTTCAATTGGAAGACAAGACACATACTTCTGCCTAGCTCTTGTTAAAAATTACATTACTGTTTTGATAGGCAAAATGGTATAACTAAATCCCTTGCTAACATTCTCTGGGATATCATTTGTTAGTATTAGCGTAATGGGACCAAGTCCCTGGAATGCTAAAATAAGGAAAATGAAGTAACGGAACATTAAAAAACAGACATGATGGAGATGATTGGAAATTAACCAAGAGATACTGTTATACTCAAGCGAGTTTAAATAGAAGCGCCATGCTCTGAGTTTGTGGAGAGTCTGCTTTAATGGCTGCTGTCGAAGAGTCAGCTAGAGCTCAAACCTCTTGGTGGAGAAAAAAGGGCAGTCAACCTTTTTACATCAGTTTAGGGTCAGGGGGCGGTAAGCAGATTATTACAGATGCAGAAGGAGCAGGTTAGGGGAGGGGTTTGCCTAACAACAAAATTGTATTTAAAGTTGTTTTTCACTCAGGATGAGGGGTAGACAGTTACACAGTTACAGGTACAGGATGTATGGGCCAGTGGGCCCTGTTTCTCAGAAAATTTGTTACAAAGTTGCCAGGTGTCTGAGACCACAAAGTTTTCAGAACAGAGTGCCCTGCATAGCTCAGGGTGGGTAAAATGGAGTTGGCAAGATTGTGTAAAATGGAGTTGGCAAGGTTGTTTAAAATGTATTCATCACAGCCAAGCTAGGATATTTCAATACAAGAACTTAGAATCAGTAATGCTGGTTGTATTTTTGTTTCATTTATTTATTTTAGAACTATGGTTTGGAAATTGGAGTCTGTGGTTCATGTGAAAAGTTGAAGGGTTTGGTTTTGTTTTGTTTTTTAATGTCTTCCGTTAACAAGGTTCCCTCCCCCCACCCCCCAATAATTTCAAGTTGGAATTAGCTACAATACTTCTTAAAGAGCCAATGCTATGCCATTATGGAGATGGCTGAGTAACATTTGAAAGCTATGAAACTGCAGGGAAATAGTGACTCAACCTAAAGCCAAGTTTTATATTGTTATTGCAGATTTACCACTCAGTGGTCACTCTTGCCTTCTCTGTCATCTTCAAGTTCACAGCAATTATTTAGAGAGATGGTTTCTATCTTGACAGACAAAATGCAAAATACTGGAGCATCTACTGAAAATTAAACAGGGAAGACAGAGGTAAATTGAATAACCTAGAGATGTAATTGGTTTGTTGGATTAGAAGTTCACAAATTAGCTCTGCAATCTCAGGTGTTGAATAAAGGTTTTAAAGAATAAGAATGAGTTGCAATACACTCCATGCAACTTAAAACATGTATGAACCGCCAGGCGCGGTGGCTCAAGCCTGTAAACCCAGCACTTTGGGAGGCCGAGGCGGGTAGATCACGAGGTCAAGAGATCGAGACCATCCTGGTCAACATGGTGTAACCCCGTCTCTACTAAAAATACAAAACATTAGCTGGGCATGGTGGCACATGCCTGTAATCCCAGCTACTCAGGAGGCTGAGGCAGGAGAATTGCCTGAACCCAGGAGGCGGAGGTTGCGGTGAGCCGAGATCGCGCCATTGCACTCCAGCCTGGGTAACAAGAGCGAAACTCTGTCTCAAAAAAAAAAAAAAAAAAAAAAAACCACTAACAAAAATAAAATAAAATAAAAACAACTGGTCTTTACTACTTCAGTCTACAGTGCCAATTCTGGTACCACAGTTTGGATATTACAACATGACAAACACATTTCAACAGAAAGAAAATTGCAAACTGACATCAATTATGAATATAAATGCAAAAAATTCTCAAGAAAATTTTATCAAATGAAATCCAACAATACATTATAAAAAAATCATAACATGAATTTTATCTCAGGTATGTAAGCCTGCATTAACAACTGAAAAGTATAAACTGTAATGTACAATATTAACTACAAGAATAAAAACTTTATGACTGTATCAATAGATACAGAAAAAGAAATTGACAGAATTCAAATTACTTCCCAATAAAAGTTCATCAAGGCAAAACTAGAGAACTAAGTCCTTATAAAACTATGACTAGAAGAGAACTTCCTCAACCTGATAAAGCAAATCTTTGTAAAATTTACAACTTTATTATATTTAATAGTGAAAACTGTCTTTATGATCAGGAATATGGCAAAGATCTCTACTCTCGTCACTTGTATTTGAACTGTAGCTTCTAGCCAGTGCAAGAAACCAATAGAAGATATCCAGATTGGAAAAGAAGTAGTAAAACGGCCTTATTTACAAATAACTTGAATATCAGTGCAGAAAATCTGAAGAAATCTGCAAAAAAAAAAAAAGCTGCCAGAAATGATCAATAATTTTAGCACTGTTTCAGAATAAAAAAGAAATGTTCACAAGTAAATTTTTTATATGCTAGCAAAGGCCAATAAGACATTAAAATTCAAGGAGATGATACCATTAACAATATAATCATGATCCTGAAAACGCTAGAGGTATTTTACTTTTTCAAGATGTGCCCCAGATCTAAGCTGAGAAGTAGAAAGCCTTGCTTAATGAAATAATAGACGATCTAAATAAATGGAGAGATGTATGGATACATGCGAAGATGTAGCGTAGTCAAAATTCCATTTCCTGGGGAGAGGAAATGATGAATAGGCAAAGCCCAGAGAACTTTAAGGTTGGTAAAACTACTCTGCATGGTACTGTGGTGGCAAATGCATGCCATAAATCTGTCCAAAGTCATAGAACATACAACACCAAGAGTGAGCCCTAATATGAACTATGGACTTTGGGAGATAATGCTGTGTCAAAGCAGGTTCATGAACCGTAAAGAATGCACTGCGGTGATAGGGGATTGAGAATGAGGGAAGCTATGCATGTGTTGGCAGCAGATGTATGGGAAACTCAGTACCTTCTTAACTTTGCTTTAACCTAAAACTGCTACGAGAACAGTAAGCAAATGAAAAAGAAAACAAAAAGAACAAATGCATTGGTACAATATTAGTAAAAATTTGAGCAGATTTTTTTTTCTTTTACTTTTTAGGAAAAATATACAATCGAATTGTAAAAGTAGATTTTAAAAATGCCAAAGATTTATACATTCTAAAAAAACTTAGAAAAAGAACGAAATTTGTGAATGAAAACTACTTGATAAAGAATTATTATAAAGCTATGGTTAAAAAACAAAATGTTGCCAGGTGCAGTGGCTCACGCCTGTAATCCCAGCACTTTGGGAGGCCGAAGCAGGTGGATCACGAGGTCAAGAGATCGAGACCATCCTAGTCAACATGGTGAAACCTCGTCTCTACTAAAAATACAAAAAATTAGCTGGGCATGGTGGCACGTGCCTGTAATCCCAGCTACTCAGGAGGCGGAGGCAGGAGAATTGCCTGAACCCAGGAGGTGGAGGTTGCGTTGAGCTGAGATCGTGCCATTGCACTCCAGCCTGGGTAACAAGAGCGAAACTCTGTCTCGAAAAAAAAAAAAATGTTATAAGCATGGAGATAGGTAAGTATCTTCATGGAAAGTGGGGTTCAGAAAATATACTAATACATATATGAGAATTGATTTTCAACTAGGACAAGAAGGCAATTCTGAAGCAAATTCTATTCAAGAAGTTGTGCTTGTATACTTGGATAACCAAAAGCAAAAATATATATGATTCATACTTCAAATAATACACAACATATAACACCGTATGGGTAATAGACCTAAATGTAAAAGCTGAAACAACTTCTGGATTAAAATACAAGAGGAAATATTTGGCCACTTCTCCAGCCTTTTGAAAAGTCTTCCCAGCTAGGGCCTCAGATTCCATTGAATAGAGGCAAACTATTGACAATGTACTCGGTCCCGACTCCTGGTCCACAAAACCTGACAGCCTAACAAATGTCGTTTTACACTATCACTTTGTTATGCAGAAATAGACATTTGACTATTTATAAGGTTAAAATATTATGATTGTCATGCCAGAAGTATCATTCCTGGATTAGCACCACCTAAACGCTAAAATTTAAGACAAATTTCAAAATATCAACATCTAATTGGAATAACAAATAGGCTTTATTGGAGAAAGGGAAACAAGATGAAGGGAACAAGAGAAGTCCCAATTTCCCATCCTCCCAGCAGCTCCTGTTAGCGCCCTCTGCACAGTGACAGTGTCTCTGTTCCAACGGGTTTGCTACCCTGCCATTTAACTGTATTAGTTTGGTTGGGCTGCAGCAACAAGGTACCCTGGACTGGATGGGTTAAACAACAGAAATTTATTGTCTCACAATCTGGAGGCAGTCTGAAGGTGGTGGCAGCAGGTTTGCTTCTTTTTCACTTTTCATTTCTTTGAGACAGTCTGGCTCTGTTGCCCAGGCTGCAGTGCAGTGGCATGATAGCAGCTCACTACAACCTCTGCCTCTCAGGTTCAAGCAATTCTCTTGCCTCAGCCTCCCGAGTAGCTGGGACTACAGGTGCCTGCCACCACCAAGTCCGACTAATTTTTGTATATTTAGTAGAGGCGGGGTTTCAACATGTTGGCCAGGCTGGTCTCAAACTCCTGACCTCAACTGATCCTCCCACTTTAGCCTCCTAAAGTGCTAGGATTACTGCTCCTAGCCAGCCATAGAGTTTTCTCTTGGAACTGTTCAGCTCTGCTGCTGTAGTCTGAAAACAGGTATAATACATAAATAAATGTCCATGGCTGTGTTCCAATCAAACTTAATTTATGGACACTGACATTTTAATATCATGCGATTTTAATTTCATAAAATACTACTCTTCTTTTAATTATTTTCAACCGATTAAAATAAGTTTTAAAAATTCTTACCCTGTGGGTGGTGCCAAAACTATAATGTGAACTAGAATGTGCCACCCCTTCAATATAACACAAATTCTGTGAAAACATTGATAATAGCATTATAATAGACGATTTGTAGAATTAAAACTAAAAAAGTAGATTGTATAAGATGAATATATATTTGTTCATGAATTATGCATGTCTTTATTATACATGTAAACATAGCCAGCCCATCCACAAAATCAAGGAATATACAAAATAGATTCATTCAACTTTGCTATTTTTCCAAGTTGTAGACTTATAGAAAACATAACTTTATTCATTTTGTCTTGATGATATTTATAAGGCAGGAAGATATAATATACTGTATTCCACAGTATGTTAGCTTGCTTTACAACTTTTAAAACTAACACGCTGTTGACTGAAATATGTTCTAAATGTTTTCTCTCTGCAAGTAAAGTTGTAGTTTGTTTTCTGTTTGCCCTGTTCTAGTGAGTCTCTTTCAGGCATTTATTTCTTGAAAAATTCCATTCCTTTTTCATATCCACCCATGTAATTTCTTGTACCTCTGCATTATGTCTGAAAAGATTCTTGGGAATGTGTCCCAGAACCTGATCTCTTTATTCCCAATGTAACAGTCTATTGAGAACAGTGGGAGATGAATTATGAGCAGAAGGGGACTGGCCTCCCAAATCCCCAGGTCATGACTGGAACAGACAGCTTCCCCTCCTTGTTCAGTCACACATTCTACTTTGCAATAGCTAAAACTATGTATAGGGCCCCTCCCAAAACTACTACTGGTTAGCTATTCAGGCATACTCAGCTATGCCAAGGGTTAGCATATATATTTATTGTATATATTTGTATATATTTATCCATCTCTCACATGCCCACTGCTAATTAGCAGACAGTAACGTTGTTCCATGCAGACATTCAGACTCAAGGAACAGCCTTCAAAAAAGTGACATTTCCAAGGGAAATCTCTATAGGCTTTTGTATTGGCAATTGCATGTATTGGCCTTAAAATACACTTCCATTTGGCTAACAACTCACTTGGTAAAATAAGCCACATGATTCACCTATCGACAGGGGCCAGGAAGGTGGAAAACCAAAGAGTGTTTGAAAAATACTGGTAATAACTACCACAGATATAATCCAATTTTATGTGTCTAAGAATTTTTCTTAACAGAACAGCTTAGTCCTCAGGGAGCCTTATCCCTTAACTGCGTGAGACACATCTGTATCTTTACTACTTTTCTTCTTCCAAACCCTGGGTTGTCTCCAAAGTTAGGTGATTCTCTAGAAATGTATGCTGGGATATGGATTAACCAAGACTTTGTGAAATTTAAGAGATGCAAAATGTTTGAGGCATGCTGCATTCATTTTATGTCTTTTATTGAGGGAAGGGGATAAAAGGGATTATTTATAGACATGAGGTTTTTTTGTATGTGTGTTTTTAATGTAGTTTAAAAAATTATGTTGGGCCCTTAGTTTAATTATGATTGCTTATAAATATTTCAATTTCATGTTGCATAATTGAAAATTATAGTAATATATATTCTGACTCTTCTGAGGGCAATGAAATTCCATCTGAGAATGTGAAATGTGTCTTCTGATGTCTTAATTTAAACATGATTTGAAAATATATTTAGTTCTATCTCACTCCAGCTAATATGGTGTAGCTTTAAAGGGGAGAATGCTGAACTGATAATGCTTAACATAATTTGTTTTCTATTCATTTAAATTTAGGCATTCATTTATTTCTACTGGTGAAATACAAATGTGAACAAAATAGAATTAAACCTATTTTTTCTTAATGGGCATTGGTTTTCTTGACAGCATGTGGTAGCATTGCCATTAGTAAGCAGCATATTCAAATGGCAGTTTTGATAAAATAAAAAGTAAACAAATAATGCCCATAACTTCACTTTTAGTAGGAAGGTGAAAAATCCAGGGGTCACAGTAAAGGAATGAGGAGTATTAATAAAAGAAGCTGCCATTCACCACTAATATTTATTCAGCATTCATCACAGATTTAGGCACTAACAAGGCATTATATGACCTTTATTCATTTCACCTTCACAGATGCGTAGTAAAGTCAGCATCCATTATTTGCACTTCACCATCAAGGAAACTGAGGTCCAGTGAGGTCCACAATTGTCCAAGTTTATACATTAGAAAACCTGGACGTCAAACTCAGATGGAACACAACCCTGAGCTTTGGTTTTGCTGTCGTATCAATCTCTATCCAGGCATTTCCAGTGACATTTAGCTGGAAATTCTATCCCCTCCCTACATAAAACTGCAGAGTCAATAAAGAGCAACATCAAATGCTCCAAGAGTAGATTTTAATGAGATAATTGCATGACTAGTGTCATCCAGAACGATGGGGCTTAAATTGCTGCAGCTGGCCCCTAGTTAGCCCATGTAATCAAAGTGGCTGGCACATGCCAAAGGAAGGATAGGGCCACTGAGATATTAATGTTGTAGTCATGGCATGAAATAGGCTGGTCACAAGACCAAGAATAATATTAAGGAGACTGGTAATTTTTATTGCCATAGAATGCAATCAAGGTATAACAGAAGTACTTCGGGAGGCCAAGGTGGGCTGATCACCTCAGGTCAGGAGTTTAACACCAGCCTGATCAACATGGTGAGACCCTGTATCTACTAAAAATACAAAAATTAGCCCGGCCTGGTGGTGCACGACGGTAATCCCAGCTCTCAGGAGGCTGAGGCAGGAGAATCACTTGAACTTGGGAGGCGGAGGTTACAGTGAGCCGAGAGCGTGCCACTGCACTCTAACCTGGGTAGCAGAGTGAGACTACCCTCTCAGCTGCAGAAAAAAATAGAAAAGGTAAACCAAGGTCTAGAAGATGTAAAATTTGTCCTCTGGCAGCTGGGTGGCCAGAGAAAACCTAGAGCCTTGCACATTTCTGAAGATGACAACATAGGATGCCAGCAAGAACTAAAATAACAGCATAACATTGTCAAAGAGACAAGAAAGAAGTCAATGCACCCACAGGAGCAGCAGCGGGGGTCTCTGCGTGCTCTTCGGCACTTCAGGCTAGCAGGTCCAAGCAGGACAGGCATGGCACTACTGAAAAGACCGAGGGAACCCCTGCCGCCTGCCTAGCTGGACTGACCTGGAGGTCAAGAGAACCCGAAGCAGGACGAAGACCTTGACACTGACCACACACAGCTACTGAGACATCAATTCCAGAGAAGGAACATGTGTGGTTCCACAAGACCAACCCATTAAACCATTAGCAATAGTCTTATGTTAGTTTTCTGCTTAATGAACACATAAGAAAGGATTGTTGTTAGGCAGTGCTACACCCATTTCAGCCAGGCTCTTTGTTCCTTGCGTATTAGTCACATCACTGTCTTACTGTTTAAGTGTCTAAGATGGTCTGCTCACACAGTGAGGATGGGGAGGGATGTTGTCTTAGCAAATGCAGCAAATTTATAGCCCCTAAACAGACATTTAATTTTAGATTAGGGCTTCCCACCCCTGAATAAAAATATACCTTGTTCCGAATGAGAACCTGCTTTTCCTGAAAATTGAAGGGTCAGAAGATGGGGAGTGGTTAGAAAATAAAGGACAGAAATGGATTTGCTACAAAGTGATGTTTAAGTGACTGAAGAAGAGACTACTTTTTCATCTCTCACAAACCATGATGCGTAAGAATTCTGACGTTTCCTAGAGATCATCTTAGGAAATGCCTTAGCAATATTTTTCTTCTTCTATGAATATTTACTTTCTGTGAAAAAAATTGCCATGAAACATTCCCGTCACAGACTATCTATTTTCAGAGGCGCTAAAATGAGGAAGGTCACGCTAACCAAGTCAGATTATTCAAGGATGAAAACCCAATGTGCCCCATTCTCCTGTGCCTTATTTTTTTTTTTTTTTTTTTTTTTGCTTTTTTGTCGATTTCAATACTCATTAACATCTACATTAAAGGATAGGAAAGCAAAGGGAGATAAAAGGAAATTCTTCCCTTTCAGATGTTATTAATCTTTCAGGTGATTGTTCTTTTGTAAATGATACCACTGATCAAAACCATGTCGAACCTTCCTCTTTCCTGAGAAGCAGATGGCTTTTGTCGGTTTGTCAGATATATTTCTGTTCTACAGTAGATTGCTGTTTGTCACTGTATTGTAAAATTAAAGTCATTTTACAGGATCATGCGTAATATAATTTGTTTCTCAATATACACATCACACTGATTAATTTTGTTTGTTCATTTTGTTTGTGTTGGAGTTGTAGTCTCACTCTGCTGCCCAAGCTCGAGTGCACTGGCACTATCTTGGCTCACTGTACCCTCTACCTTCAGGATTCAAGTGACTCTCATGCCTCAGCCTCCTGAATAGCTGGGATTACAGGTGCCCAGCACCACCCTCAGCTGATTTTTGTATTTTTAGTAGAGATGGTGTGTCACCATGTTGACCACGTTGGCCTCAAACTCTTGACCTCAAGTGATCCACCTGCTTTGGCTTCCCAAAGTGCTGGGATTACAAGAATGAGCCATTGCACCTGGCCCACACTGATCATTTTGATCTTTGCTTACTTATCCGAATGTTTTGTCAGTATCGTGTTATTTTTATATATGTTATAGTTGGTGACTATTTTCAAAAATAAGTGTTCTGCTTCTTTGGATTACATGCTTTGAAATTCCTTTAATAGTTGCTAGGCATGTAACACCCAGTTATTTGACAATTAAAAAAAAAAAAAGGAGAGCTTTATCATTGAACAGGAAAGACACAGTAACTATAAATAAGTATGTTTTGATCTTAATTGGAAGAATCTGTACTCACAAGGAAGAAGCCCTTTTGGGTGAATTTTCTAGTTCTACAGTTAGGGGATGCTTTTCTGTCTTTTACCCACTGTCCCTCCTAAAATATGCTACTCTCACTCTTATACTTCAGGAACACGTGGTGGGAGTGAAAAAAAATATGTTGCTGATGATGATTTAGTAAAATAATTGATAATCATAATGAATAGTTTGATCAACAGAGTCAAACACGGCATTTCCATCAAATGCATTATTGAGTCCTTACAGGTGATATATGAGATAGATATTATTGTTTGCATTTTGTAGATGAGAAAACTGAAGATTAGAGAATTAATTAGCCAAGCTGGTGAGTGGTGGGATCAAAACATAAACCTAGGCAATTAGGTTTCTGAGCATATGGTTCCAGCCAGTATGTCAAAGTGCCTGAAACATAAAGTAAAAATGGTCAGGCATCCTGTGTGGAATCACACCAGACAGAGCAGAGAGAGGTGAGAGTTTGGAGCTTCAGCAGGATTTTCTGAACTTTTTTTTTTTTTTTTTTTTTGACATGGAATCTCGCTCTGTTGCCCAGGCTGGAGCATAGTGGCATGATCTCAGCTTGTTGTAACCTTCACCTCCCTGGTTCCAGCAATTTCTGGCTTTTATTTTTTGTATATTTAGTAGATAAGCGGTTTCATCACATTGGCCAGGCCGGTCTTAAGCTTCTGACCTCAAGTGATCTGCCCGCCTTGGGCTCCCAAATTGCTGGTATTACAGACATGAATCACTGTGCCCATCCAAGATGCTCTGAACTCTTGTATCCAACCTTGCAATAGTCAGCAGAGTCGAGGAATAGGTAAGCACAGAGCATGGATATAATAGCATTTAAATTATAGTTTCCAAAGCTGATTCTGAGATTCTTTATGACTAGAGGTGGCAAACTTTTATTTAGACTAAAATATCCTTATAGTGGAAAGAGGCCTTCCTCTATGTTATCCGATACTCACGGCCTTACTACAGAAAATACCTGTTTTTTCATTGCCTGCTTTCCAAGCTGACTTTCATCTGCAAGGTGGTCTCCAGACTGGATATATCTCAAAACAGAGCGACCTATGCAGAGAAGAGTAAATTGACAGACATGTAATTTTTTCTGGGCTGACTACCCCAATGGGACTTACAAAATCCAGTTTCTGGACCTGGAATGCCCTTTATCAAATGTTTTGAACAAGTGTCATTATTTTCACAAAGGTAACTGGATGCCAGAAGATACTGTGTCCTAGAAGCGTAGTTATCAAAGTAGGCTCTACATTAAAATTACTCTGGGTAACTTTTCACAATACTGATGCCCAGGCCACATCCCATACCAAATCAAACAGTATTCTTCAGGATAGAATACGGTTTTTTTTTTTTTTCCAGGCAGAGTCTCACTGGGTCACCCAGGCTGGGGTGCAGTGGTGTAATCTCGGCTCACTGCAACCTTTGCCTCCCAGGTTCAAGCAATTCTCTGCCTCAGCCTCCCAAGTATCTGGTACTACAGGCACAAGCCACCATGCCCAGCTATTTTTTTTGTATTTTTAGTAGAGACGCTGTTTCACCATGTTGGCCAGGATGGTCTTGAACTCCTGACCTCGTGATCCACCGCGCCTGGCCAGAATGCAGTCTTTTTTAAACACCCCAGACAATTCCAATACACAGCCAACTGTGAAAAATGCTAACCTTAACAATATTTGAAACATATCTTAAGTCAAATCGTAATAGTAACAGCTTTGTCTTTTTATATAGTGAAACTGTGAAACCAATTAAACTTTATTGTTTTTCATTTTTTCTTATACAAAGCCTAAATGTGAAATAAAAGTAATAAAAATAGATCTTTATTTAGACTATAACCCTAAATGTTGGTGTTTGCATTTTGCTCTTTACTATATTTATTTGCAAAGTTTGTTTTGAAAAATGAATCTGAGTGAATTTACAATAAAGAGTACCACATACCTATTGTACCTCTGGCATAGCCTTCCTTTATAATTCTCAATAAGCTATCACAGTAACACTTAGTACTCTAATGCTAATTTGTGTCTACATTTGCATAACAATTTAGGGAAATAAAATGGTTCATACATATATATTTATGTCATGGGATCCTTGGGGTGTCACTTTGCCAGCTGGAAACCTTTGTGGCCAGCGGCTCCTTCTGCCTGAGTATTGCTCATACCCGCTGGGCTTGTTCTGCCCACTCAGCCTGGCAGGCTGCATTCAGCTTGTGCTACCAGCCTGAGTCCCACACCTGCCAAGGGTGAAACAGGCGTTGAGCAGCGAGGGGTGTATGGGTGAGCCAGTGCAGGGTCCAGCCATTGTGCACAGCCAGGCACACTGGCTGCTGTGGAGGGGGCAGGCAGCTCCAGGTGCTGGCACAGGTGTGGGCTCCAGGTGAGGCTGCAGCTGGACCAGATGTACCTCATGTGGCTTCTACTGTGGGCACCTGAGTTTGGATGAGGGAAACGTGGTGGTACCCGGAAGGTTGGAGATGCCAAGAACTGCAGAGCCCCGAAGAGGGTGTCACAGCCCTGGGTCGGGGACCTCCTAGTTTGGACTTCCCAGAGGGTCACAGCCATTGTCTCCTTCTTGTCATCTGCAACCGAGACAAGCAGAGGGGCATGTTTCAACCTTGTCTGTGTTATAGCTCTTTCAGTCCAGTCATTTGGCAGGTCCTGAGTTCTTGTCTTGCATCCAGGAAGAATGAAGTGTGTGGACAACGGAGGGTGAGCAAGGCATAGAGAAGCTTCATTAAGCCACAGAACAGCTCTTGGGAGACCTGAAGTAGGTAGGTTTTTTCCTGTGGGCAGGTCGTCTGAGGAGTGTCCAGCTCTCAATGGAGAGGAGACCCATAGTGGCCAGCTCCTTTTTGTAGGCAGGTCATCGGGAAAAGTCGAGGGGACCGAAAGTGGGTAACTTCTTCCCGCAGCTGGCAGTCTGGATGTGTGTGTGAGTCTGGCTGAGTCTGGGTTTTTTAATGGACTTAGAAGGGAGGAAGTATGTATTGACTGTTCATGGGTGGTTACGGGCGGGCCTGGAAAAAGCACTGTAAGTTCTCACTCTGGGTCACAGACTTCACCCAGAACTGAAAGTCTGATCCCCAAGCTTCAGTCCGTCCCTGGCCTAAAGGTGGAGTTTCACCGTTTCACCAGGGACCTGCCCCTTTCCACCCAGGAGCCTGTCTGCCTCCTGCCATCAACATACCATCCATGGCGCCAAGGCTGTTTGTGCGGAGGGGCATCTGCAGTCCCGTGCCAAGCCCCCCTCAGCGCATCTCCCTCGTGTGCTTGTCAGTGCCCCAAGTCGGGAGGGGCCGAGCCTGGTGTGTCAGTACTTCTCCCAAGTGTGTGCGCACCCAGCCAGGTTGCAGCAGCACCAAGGCTCGGCCACAATTTTGCATTGCCCCAGGGTGGGTGCCTGGAGTAGGAAGACGTTAGGGAGTGGGAGCAGGCACTTCTGAGGCTGCAGAGGCAGTGGGGGTTCCCAGGTTCCAAGAGCACAGGGGATACCTGGTTCGGAGCTGTGGCTGAGTGGCCGCAGCTGCACCTGGGAACGCAGGGTCTCCGCCCTGCCAACGTGGTAGAGGACTTGGTAGAGGACTGGGTTCCTGCCTGTTCCCACCCCTGCCAGCCCAACAGAGGCTGCGCCTCCCCTGCTATGGTTGGCATCTCCACAGCAGCTGCTCCAGATGGACTGCCACCGCCATCACTTGTATATAAATTGCTGTTCATTATTAATTGCTTGGATGCATTTTCTGTATTTTTAATATTATTTTTGTGGAATAATTAGGGCTGCCTAATTGCAAATTTTCAGACAGTATGGTTTCTATTGTTAACCATGTGAATGGTACATTTTGGCATTATGGGCAGGGGAGGCTCCCTAAACGATGTAATAATAACTAATAATTATTTTTGGTGAGTTTGTCTTTTCTTTGTGCTTTGTTAGAGTTTTTCTTGAAAACAATGTTGATTCATCCTTATTTAGGGTGTCTGTCCCCCTCGCAAAAAAGACAATACACAAACAATACTTCCAGACTGTCCATTATTAAGTCTAGAAACAGTGACACTCAGTGACTGCCTGTAATTTCCCTCCCTAGCTATCTTCCTTTGGATTCTGAGAGTTCACCTTTCTGAATTACCTCATTTCAAGGTCCACATGATCTGTTCATCATGTGGACCTTGCGATTTGTATTCTCACCTTAAAAGGGCTCTTTGCAAGACTCACCAGTGTGGACCACTTCTCCTTCCTTAATGCCCATGGCATTGTTCTTTCCTGATTCTCTTCTGAAAATTGTTTCCACCAGTTAATCCTTTTTCTCCTCCTGTTTTGGCTTACATACATAATGGTCATTGATGCCTCCTTCCTTCATGAAGGTTTTAATCCACCCACTTGGAAACATAAAATTGCAATGCAGAGGACTCTATTCTATTTTCCTAACCTCAATTTTTATTCTAATTTTTATACTCCAATTTCAGCTGCTTTCTAGAAACCGATATTAACTGAGCAATTCTGTCCTCTCTTCCTTGAAAATCATTTATTGAGTAGAGCAGAATGTTGAATGCTGTGACTCATTGTCTCTGAATGTTCCAGTGCTGTGTAAAGATCCAGTGGGAAAAAGGATGAACTGAGAAATGACAAACCTAAACCCATCTCTGCACCTGTAGGCATGACTGGGTGCACATAGGTGGCCTAAGGTTTTTTTTTTTTTGAGACGGAGTTTCGCTCTTGTTACCCAGGCTGGAGTGCAATGGCGCGATCTCGGCTCACCGCAACCTCCGCCTCCTGGTTTCAGGCAATTCTCCTGCCTCAGCCTCCTGAGTAGCTGGGATTACAGGCACGCGCCACCATGCCCAGCTAATTTTTTGTATTTTTAGTAGAGACGGCGTTTCACCTTGTTGACCAGGATGGTCTCGATCTCTCGACCTCGTGATCCACCCGTCTCGGCCTCCCAAAGTGCTGGGATTACAGGCTTTTTTTTTTTTTTTTGGCTCATGGGAAAACTGGACAAATAGCAAAAGGATCTCTGAATGTATGACTCTCGTCTTGAGCCTATTAATATTATTTTGGAGAATTAAATATTTTTTTCCTGCTGTAAATTTATTATTGTATTATCTCTTCTATACTATGGAGACTGCTCTCATTTGGTATTAATAAGCCAATAGGCATCTGACAGTCTAGCTTCTCCTCAAACTTCCTTTTCAGGTGGTAGAGTTGATCAGACTTTGTATAAGAAAACAACAAACATAGACTCCTGGAGTTCATAGAAGCATCTTGTTTATTTCCTGATTTAAGAAAGGCTGATAGAATTGCCTTCTTTCCTAAATTCCCCAGTATATTGCACTCATTTTGTGTCGACTAGGTTGGACTTCTGAGGTTTTAGTTAGAGGGGATGGCAGAGCTCCTGCTTTTATGTCAGACCTCCCACTACACCACTTACCCTTCTTTATTTTGGTAAATTATTAGCAATTAACACTGATTTGCTCAAAAAATAGTTGTGCCAAGCCGACTACATCAGCCTTTATAAAATCAGAAACCCAAATATTGGAAACTTCTTTGCTTCTTTTGCCAAAGTTTGCCACTGGAATTTCTGACCACCATCTTAAATTGCACATGAAATGATGTAAGTAGTCAGATAACTAGATAACAAAAATGGGAATTACATGTGTGCCAGGGAGGAAAAATTATTCTGAAAATTTTAACAGTTATGCAATATTAGTTTTCCACAAGTGTTTAAGAGAACAAAAAGAATAATTCCATTACTCTGAAACAAATAAAGTACACCATGTGTTTTATCCTCAGATAATTAAATAACTTCTGACAGTCCCCTCACACTGGTGGTTACTGACTAATTGTGAATACATTTCTCTCTAGCTAATAGCCAACATACCACATGCTATTCTTCTCCTTTACTTAATATTACTTGATGATCCTCAGTTATGTGCAATGCATTATATTCCCAGGAAATTCCTTTATGCTTGACCTATTCCTTTGGCTTCCTGTGTAGATATGCCAAGACACACTGCCTTTATAACACCTATACAGGGGCCTTTGAGAATCTCTATCTGGAAGACAGACTACATTATGTTTACTAATGAATGGTTTGGAGAGAAGGAAGGAACCATCTTATTTCAGGAATGAGTGAGCTCCCCTCTGTTAAAAAGCACCACCTCGATGTGCACATGCACAGCTAATGGTCCTGCAGACAAAATCATTTTAATAATGTCATTAACGATGGAAATAAAGAATTTTATTTACTAAATAAAAGAAATATGTGCCTGCTTTCCAGTAGACTCAACTTTTGGTGTCTACTGTAAGTGGGAAGTCACTGGACAAGGGGCTCATTACTGATTCAAAACGCAGCACAAAGAAATATCTTCTCTAGTGTGTTGATTGTTTTGCTGAAAAAATTAGATTAACCCCAGAAGTTTAAGTATTGAGAAATGCAGTAATTAAAAATAAATGTAATGATATTCATAGAGAATACTGAAGGTATGGGATTAATAAAGTGAGAAAAATTCATAAACAGACAGTATGGGATTTATTGTTAGTAATTTATGGTGAATCTCTATGGAATAAACCTGGAAATCTTTCCTGACAGGACTCCAGTGTTGTTGCTATATTTATGCTTTGCTTATCGGTTTACTGGAATTCGAAGTAACTTAATTTTTCACATATTTCCCCGCTTCTCTCTAAGACATCATTGGCAACACTCTTTACTCTCCCGTAATCACTGTTTTGGAGATTTCAACATTTTGAAGAGATAGCAAGTAGCTTCTTCTAACAAATGAAAAAAAAAGATAGATTACTTCCTAACCTCTACCAACAGTTCATGTTCTAGATAATTTACCTATATAGGAAAGAGCTGGCTGCAGAGTAAAGATTATTAATTTGAAGATAATTTCTGCTTATTCACAGACGATGATACTAGAATAATCATAGGCTCTGCTCTGTCATAAAGCATGCTCAGCCTTCTCTTCAGCTGCTTCTTGCACCCAGATTACTGGCCATGAAATCAACTGACATTCTTACATGATAGAAACAGGCATATATTTTAATGAATATGCATACATACAGAAAAACACATAAAGAAACACACAAAATTACACAGACTTTAGCACTTTTTGCTCATATTTTATCAATCCTACCGAAATATTATATTGTATCTTGGAGTTGATGTTGAAAGCACATTTTGGAATTAAACGCAGCAGTTAAATGCCCTATCCTGCATGGGAGGCTGACATATAAAAGGCTTAAACGCTGCACACAGGTCAGTGTGATGAATTAAGAGTGATTAAATAGCATGCTAGAGCTGGTTTGACCTAAAGAGGCACTTAGGAGCTACCTTATGAGGAGAGTAGAATTCAGAAATGTAACATAATTAAATGCCTGCCTTGTGATTATGCAGCCCTAATAGAACGCTATGGACATGTTGAATTTTAATAACTCATAGAAGAATACATCACGGCATAAGATTGTAGACTTACAAATGTCTTTAGTTCTCCTTTATTGAATCCCTTTTTCTTATACCATCCAGGAACGGAGGTTCACAAAGATTTAAGCAACTTATCCAAGGTCACATAGCTCTTAAATACTAGGGCTGAAACTACAATCTCTAGCCCTTTTCCTGAAATCTTTACCATATTAACTGCCTACTAGAATTGAACATTTGCTTTCTATTGTATCACTGAAACTTATTCTCTTATCTTATGCTAAGGAGGGAAAAACGTTTTACACATGAAAGTGTCTAGGCCGGGGCGCGGTGGCTCAAGCCTATAATCCCAGCACTTTGGGAGGCCGAGGCGGGTGGATCACAAGGTCAAGAGATCAAGACCATCCTGGTCAACATGGTGTAACCCTGTCTCTACTAAAAATACAAAACATTAGCTGGGCATGGTGGCGCGTGCCTGTAATCCCAGCTACTCAGGAGGCTGAGGCAGGAGAATTGCCTGAACCCAGGAGGCGGAAGTTGCGGTGAGCCGAGATCGCACCATTGCACTCCAGCCTGGGTAACAAGAGTGAAACTCCGTCTCAAAAAAAAAAAAAAAAAAGAAAGAAAGTGTTTAAATAAATACGGTTAAATTTCAAAAAAAAAAAAAAAAAAAAAGGATCATTGATTTCATCCTCTTATAACCCTGAAAACTGCTAGCATTCATTTTTAAAGAATCAAAGAAAACAATTGTGGGACAATTTATCTATTTCTATATACAAATTAGGCCATAGAATAGCTTAAGAATACCTATGAACCCTCAAGCTCAATGTCAGACTAGGCATTTTGGTTGCCATTATTTCTAACTTCTATGGTCACAATTTGAAATTGATTTGAATCAAGTATTTGAGTATTCATCGTTTTTCCAATGTTTTCAAATAGTGATTTTTAAGTTTTGTGTCTTTTGAAAAGATTTAAAGGTAGAACGAATAAATTATACAACTCCCTTTGTGAATATTTTATTTTTAATATGAATTAATTTATTTTCTCAGAGTTTCAATGCTGAGATAAATGTCAGGCATGAAAAGCCCATTACAGGAGTCAGGAGGCCCCTAAAATTTGATTAGTCTATTGATTGTCCAAAGAGTAATCAACAATGATTCTTGAAGATTGTTTTCCAATATTTTGTTCCCATTGCAGTCTCTATATGATACTTCCCTTCTATGCATGCCATTCACACTCACAGGTAGATCCAGAAGAGGAAGCTCCCAGTATAAGAAGGGTGTTGGATCAACAAGGCCTCCTCGGGCAGGACCCTATGAGCCACAGTACCTACAAGAGGATTCCTAATTCCACAGTCTGCCACCCACCGCTTTCCTTGCTATGGCTTCATCCTACTCACCAAATTTCATCTCGATAGCTCTTACTCCCTCAGTTTTCAAAAGAAAATCCCTCAGTCTTTCTCTGGTTGACTATTTCTGCTTAGTGATGTTTGCATCATGAACACATACCACACACATGCATAGGGACACCTCTTCCAGACTGGGTCTGGAGTGATGCGTCATAGCAATGCTGTTACTTTCATCACTAAGTCTTTCCTATTCTGGTGCATGTTTGTACTGCGTTTCTTATCGTGCTGTATTCTGTATAAAGATATTGGACTGAATTACTAGATGAAAGACTTGGAGGTTCAAAGGCAAGATTTCTAGAGGTTATGAAGGCAACGAGGACGGCAATGAACCAAATGAAAGATAAAGCACTAGGAACCACCATATTTTTTCAGTCAATGTGCTTTCTTCATAATAGGCAATATAATAGTCTTTTATCATATGGTATTCCATCTTTATAAGTATATATTTATGGTACAACCAATAGGATGGTTCCATTTTTGTGCTAAAAAGCAGAATAAACAGTTTTACCCATTATCCATAGATATAAAACTGATTCTTAAAGTAGAATGACAGTGTATACTAATAGCCTTAGAATTAGTGTATTTTCAAACACAGGCTTATGATCTGCCTATTTACTGATGCTAAGTGGGAATTATAATCACTTCATGAATCCTATACAGATATACATTCAACATACCAAATTCATCTAGAACACTTCCTGAGGGAAAATAATGTGTTTTTACTGTAACGCATGACAGCATTTTTTGAGTCCGAATTGCACCACTTTTAAATTCATGACACTCCATGCCAAGGTATTATTTTTTTCTCTGAAAAAGTGACAAATTTGATTACCCTAATTCATATATATTTGTTCTTTTACTTAGAAATATTTTTGTCCAAGTAACTGGTTTCTTACTTCTGTATACTCCTAGAGATATTTTTAAAGTAACATTTTTGCCATATTTTGATTGCCTAGAATATATTTCATTTATGTATATTATCTGCAAAATATTTAAATTGAAATGACACTATATAATTTTATTCTAAATATGGCAGTTGGCACATTAATATGATGACCTCTGCTGTTGTGTATTTTAAAGACTGAGTGGTAAAATGAAGGAAATTATGCAATATATTTTCTTACACTTTAAAAGTCTTCAGAAACCTCTCAAATTTATTATATAACTTTTTAAGATCATTCTGAGTCAAATGAAGCAATGTTAGAGCTAAGAAAAATGAAGCTTGCTTAAGATTATGCCAAAATTAAGTCTTGGGTGTGGGATTAGAATGTATGTATCCATTATTTCAGCAAAATGATCTTTTCCACATACCACCATCATTAAATGCTATTCTACTTAAATTTTACAATTTTCTTATTTTTTTTGTCATCAGAGAGATGGCATCAAGGTATGGGAAAGTGTAAGTTTCATACCAGAAATCTTGTTAAACACATCCGTAATCCCTCTGAGATTCAGTGTCGAATAATTCATTCATTAAAGTAGTATCTGTCAAGATGTCAGTTCTTTAAAGATGAAAATGCAAGTTAACAGATCATCTATAAATGGTACCAGAGGTTAAGGGTGGTGGTGATGATTGGGATAATAATGCAATATTGGTTTCTAGTGAATCGCTCATGAAAATTGGGTCTTCATGATTTTAAGGCGTATCTTATCAAAATAAGAAAATAGCAACATCAGATACAAGAAATAGCCAAAATGAGGTATTAACAGCACAGAAAATATTTGAACTATATATCAAAATTTATATCACAGTGAATGTATATTGATGTGCTTTTTATGAGACTGCAAGTTGCTGCAGAGCTCTAGGTGGCAGAGAACAAGACTGAGTGCAGAGAGAGAGAGTGTTGTGGATATAAGAGAAGGAACAGAGAAGATCATAAATCATTAGGCAAAGAACTGAAATCGTCTAAATGTTAAACACTATCCCTTTTAAACACCGGCCTTTTTAAAAGCTATATGGCTGAGTGTTTAGTGAAGCTCACACCATCCTTGGCAAAGCCTGACTTTGACTTTAGATCCATAGGTTTAGTTTGCTCTCACAATCAAAGCTGAGAACACTACATTTCCTATTAAGAGAAGTGAAGAGAAATTACTAATAGGTTCTTTTGCTCAGCTATAAGTTAAAAAACTTGGGGGTCCCTGATATAATATTCAGGACCATATAATCTTAATCTCTGATACATTAAGATATTTTATAAAGCACTTTATTGATGCAAGTTTATTTAAGAGTATTTTGCATCACAAAATTACGATATATACCAGGAATGTCACTCCTGGTATATACTGAAAGAATTGAAAGCAGGGGCTCAAACAGATATTCACATATCCATATTCATAGCAACATTATTTACAGTGGCCTAAAGGAAGGAACAAACTAAGTGTTCATCGAGAGTGAATGGATAAACAAAACATGTTGCATGCATACAACAGAGCCTTACTCAGACATAAAGTAAATGAGATTCTGACACCTGCTGCAGCATGAATGAGCCTTATGCCAAGTAAAATAAGCCAGTCACAAAAAGGCAAACATTACTCTACTCACAGGAGGTACCGAGAGCAGTCACATTCATAGTGCCTGAAAGTAGGGCTGTTGTCAGGAGCTGGGGAAGGAAGGAATGGAGATTTGTTGTTTAGTGGGCCAGAGTGTCCATTTGAGAAGAACAAATTTTGGGAATGGATTGTGTTGACAGTTGCACAGGAATGTGAACTTACTTAACACCACTAAACTCTACACTTCAAAATGGCTAAAATGTGAATTTTATGTATGTATATTTTCCCACAATAAAACTATACTTTGTGCATTTCTTCTTTTGTCTTATATTTTCTTGTTACAAAATATTTTAACCTTAAATTCGTGTCATATTTCTTACACTACTTAAGATCTCTTTCATAACACTAGTCTCAATTTCACTACACACAGTTAAGACTTTAATTGGTGTACCGTTCCTGTGGTTTGATCAATGTAGTGCTATAAACAAACAAACCTAATACATTTTAAATAGCCTAGTTGTATGTTTGTGGTTTCCAGTGAATGCACTTGTGACCCAACGAGCACAACTCTCTCATAATAATTCTAAGAGTTTTGTCTGAGTTGCTTAGACAGTGACCTGGCTGTTATTGGGATAGGGCAAGAGCCCTTACCTTCTACCAGCTGGTAGGGCTGCATATGACCTCAGCTGACAACTGCAGGAATAACTGCTCCCCCAGTTCCTGCCAGGGAGACCAAATTCCTTTGCTGCTGAAGTTTTCAGGTAGTAGGCAGCTATAGAAAGCAGTACTCCCAATCCAAACGGACTGTCATTCAAACAGTCTATGTGCCCCACTATTGATAACTTTGTTCTTATCTTGTCCTATTAAAAAACAAAAGCAATGAGAGAGAAGTGAGATTCCTACACTGTAATGTGGGAATAGTTTTCTCATCCATCAGTGTTTACTGGTCCTGGCAAACAGCTGTATGGGATGATAGGAAGCTAGGGGAGTCTTGATTTATCTTCTCTGTCTGACCTAGGATGTGTAAGTTTTCCCTTCTACAGTGAAACCTCTTTCCGTCCCATCCATGTCATGTGATGTCATGTATCCCATCACAAGTCTGGTGAAAGGCAATTGGTGAATTGTCTGGACTCCCTGTTCACAACGGTGATGAGCATGAAAGATCAATGCTGGTCATGGCCTTCCCATTACTGCTTGACAGCTCTTGGCTTGTTCTTTAAAGTGTTATAATTTAAAATATTTTAAACTAATCATGCAAAGAATTATCAACTTTTGTTTTTTACCTGAGATCTACACGTTTAAAAATATCAATTTCCAATAGTTTTCCCCTTTCCTCTGCATTCTTTCAGCACAGCCCCAGAAGCCTGTTTTTTATAACATGCTGAGTGTAGCTGAAGTAACTCGAGGTTCAGTGGAAATACAGGGGAATAATGGCACACCGTAGACAAAGCCCAGACAACACAACCCACTGTTAAATATACATGTAAATGTTCTTAACACTTAGTAGACTTTCTACCTGAGAATGTATTTCTCACTGAAAATCTTTCTTCAACACCTAAGCTATTTATATTTTCTGGAACCATCTTAATCTACCAGCTCATTGTCTCATAGTTCTAGAGCTCAGAACTCTCTGTCAAGAAAACAAAGAAGGACTCAGAATGCTATGTCAAGAAAACAAAGAAAAGCTCAGAAATTGTTTATAATTTTATTTGCAGAGAAGTTTATTTTCCCTTTTTCCTGTTTTAAATATAGAGTGAAAGTTTCTCCTCAATAAAAAATTTCTAAAAAGAACTTCTAAATTAGAGCTTCTAAAAAAGTTCAAAAGAAAGTTTTATTAAAGAGGCTTGCTAAACTGACAAAGTTTGTGGTTACAAACTGTGCTTTATTAGCATAGAATTTGCTGTTCGGTGGAAAGTGCTCAATCTATTACTAAGTCCATGATTAATGGACAAGGACCCACTTCACTGCAAGGTATAAGAGTTGATCTGACCTAGCAGGTTATGACAATGTTTTCTGGAGTCAAAACTTAGATATAAATTCAAGCTCCTTTACTTCCTAATTGTGAAATCTGAGCAAGTTTCTTAACCTGTCTGTGCCATATTTCTTTATTTATGAAATGGAGGTAATAATGTAACTATCTTTTATGATTGCTAAGAGAGATCGATAAATTTTAAAATGTTTTTTAAAAAACAGTAATTGGAACATAATACTCAATGAATATTTGCTTTTATTCTTATGGAGACACAAGATCAGACCTTCAGAATAAATTTTTAGTGCTTTCACAATACCACTTTTTATATGACAATGGTAGAAGGATCTTCTATGGCCATAAGTTGAGTTTGATCCGATTTCTAAGTTTCTTACTTATATGTTATATTTTCTCAGCTATGGACACACTTTCTGATGTGTGTATACAGGGGACAATCACTGACTCTATCTGCATAATTTGTTTTGGGGGTGATAAGTGAGACAAGAAACAAAGCAAGTCCATGAAAAGCTCAGAATCTAAGCAGCGTTTTCAATATAGTTACAGAGCTGGGCACAAAAATAAGACAGAATTAAAAGAGAGAGGTCTTGATATACACACCAGTGTTTTGGAGGAGTTGTAGATAATTGCATTTCTGGTGTAGATACAAGATAAAACAACCCTGGCACAGATGAAAGCACACCTGCAAATGAGCCAATCACTAATTAGGGTGAGGAGCTCTGCCCCTAGTCTACCTGTTTTACATGAGCATAAGTTATTGTCTTTGGATGAATATAATAGCATTTAATATTTAGATTATCTACATAACATTTCATATGCAATATACACTGAATTAAATATATGTAGTTATATTATAAGGCAAGCTTTAAGCAAAAGCTAATGTGAAACAAATAATGAATGCAACAGAGTTCTAGATAGAGTTTTGCACACGTGTATAACCATAATTCCTGTTTCAAAAGAGATATTAACATAGATATTTTTATGGTGAACTAAGGACTAGAAAGTAATTAAATGGAAATATTAAGATTAAGGAAAATATAAGAAACAAAATTAAGAACTCAGTTTAGACATAGCTGAGAAGGTCACTAGTAAATTGAAAGGAAGCTTAGAGAAAAATATCTAGGATGAAACTGTAAGATGGAAATTCAAGATAAAATTCAAAAACATAAAAATATAGGGGAAAATTGAAAGAACTATGTGGTAGAGTGGAAAGTTCTACATGTTTGTAATTGGAATCCTAGAATAGGAGGAAGGAGAAAATAGAACAAAAACAAAGCATAAAGAGAAACTAAATTATAAATTTTTAAAATTGGTGATGAACTTTTAGCCACATATTAAAAAATGGCTAGAAAATCCAGGAAAAATAATACAAAATAACAACAACATAACATCAATAACCAAAACAAAAATCAAATCTATAACTAGGGTATATCAAGAAAAAAATGCAGAAAATTAAAAACAAAAAAAGTTTGAAAGCCATTCAGAGGAGAAAAAAAAGGCGGCAGTAAGACTCAGGTCTGATTACTCAACAGAAATTATGGAAATTAGAATACAATGGAATTAACTATATTTTTAAAAAGCATTTACGTGCCAACACAAAGCAATAAAGACCTTCTGAAACAAAAACTGAGAATATTTTTCACTCGTAGACTCACACTTAAGAACAACTAAAAGTGCTATTTCAAAACAAAAAGAAAATTATCCCACATGTTTACATGTGTTACACAGATTGAGTAAGAGCATATAAACATGTAATTATGTGGGTAAAGCAACCGTGAATATCGACTGAACAACCCCATAATATCCACCAACAAAATAATGAATAAATATATTGCAATAAATTGAGACAGCACAATACTATACAGTAATAAAAATGGACAAGTGACTGCTAACATATAAAACAGGGATAGATTTTACACAAATATTGTTGATCCAAGGAAAACAGGTCCAAAGTAACAAACCCCTTTAAAGAATCCATTTATATAATGTTCTAAAATGTATTTATGGTGTCAGAAGTCCGGAAAATAATTGAGGATATTTGGGAGGGGACACAGGAAGCCATCTAAGATGCTGGCACTGTTTTATGGTTATGTTCACTTTTCATTAACATCAATTTGTGCAACTTTTCTTTTAATAGCTTTAGTGATTTGTTAACGTTAAGTTGGGCATTGTTTTATATATATAGACACACACACACACACACACACACACACACACACACACACACATATATGTCAGTTTAATCCTTAAAAAAATGTCCCTCCTGTAGCATTTGGTAGCACAATCAATTTTAAGAATTGATACAGATTTTAGGAAAAGTTAAAAAATATAAAATTCATGGACTGAACAGCTAAAATCAGTCATATGTTAAAATGAACATTTCCACACTTTATTAGCTGCCTTATTAATTACATTGGTTGAAAAATAGATATGTAAAATAATTTTAGGGAGAGCAATTAGAAATATGCTAATCATCTTGGAAAACTAATGTTAATTTAGAATTCAAATATTATATTACTCAATTCAATCTCATCATCCTTTTATACTGTGTAACTTCTCCACAGTGAAAATTTCACACTTACGCACAACACAGCTTTACTGTGTCTGGACAAAGATACTACACGAACATACTCTACCACTCTGGGAGGTTCATTCTCAGATATCTTTGCTATCAATCTCTAATATATTTGCATAATAAATTGCAACAGAGAGAATTATAGTTGTCATTTTGTAAAATGTTAAAGAAATTTAAGGTAAGAGGCAATGCTGCTGGAGATTCTTTTCATAGTTGGGAAAGGAGTCAAAAAAAAAAAAAAAAAAAAAAAAACTATACTACATTGTCCCCAAATGTATCACAGCACTTCTTTTGTCTCAAATTAGCCACAAGGCAAATGAACAAGATATCATGGGAGATGTAGCTGTCTGTGTTTAAGAAATGGATAGAGCAAGGCTGAAAAGAGCAAATAGACAAATGACTGGCATGTTGAAGGAGATCCAGCATTCCTGTGGGTAATGTCTCCTGTTGTCACCAGTATATAGCATGGAGACATTTGCCACCTGCCAGCTGCATGCCTGGATGACCCCTGAGGATGGAGCTCATTATTTTGTCTGTCTTTATTTAGGGCCTGATTATCTTACCCAGATGAAACCTGGCTTCATCTCAGCCCATCTGATTCCCTATTATATTCTAAATCTTGTAAGGAAATAAATCTTGCCAAACTGGTATCTAAAGCATATTCATGGGCTCTTAACTCAACATGTACACCCCAGAGGTTTGAGGAAGCTCTGTCTCAAAACTTTTCTTTGCCTAATAAAGCTCAGATCCAAGAGTATATGATGTTGCTTTCTCCTGGGTTGGTTGAAAACAACACATTCATTGGTTTTATCTTCTCTGATCTAATGCAATTTCCCATTTCCAGCCAAACCTAATAGCTTTATTTTCTTCACACTCTTCCTCCTTTTTCCCTTTAACGCTTTCCACTGGGAGAGGGAAAAAGCAAGATTTTCCTTAATTTACTTTCATCAACTCTTTTTTTCTCCCAGAGCCTCAAGTGTCAGAAATTCCATAATCTGGAAAGCCTAAAATGCTATGATATTATGTTCCTCCAGGTCTGGGCCTTGTAAATTTCATCAATAAAATGTTACAATAATGGGGGTGCTAAAAGGATTTATCAAATCATCTCTCAATTTAATAATCTGGACTATTGGAAGGAATCTTTGTTCCTTTTTCTCACCACATTTCCTACCCGCTATGAACTTAACTCTCTTGCTCAGCTCAGGCAGGTAGACCACACGCAATAATTACAGAAAAGGCCTTGGACTTCAGATGGTAAAGGCTTGTCTACTAGGATAAGAAACAGAAAAAAAAAAAAAAAAAAAAGTAGTCCTTTTAATTGCCTTGTTATGCAGTTTATGTAGCAAGTGTGTATCCCCAGATACATTCTCAAAATAATTGATATCAAGCTCTTATAGAAGCCAAAGACAAAGAAGTAATGCTAAAAGATCTCAAAGGTTGTACAGCCAAACCACCAACCTTGGATACAGAAAATCATGGCCTTTCATCAAGCTGGAGCTTCATACCTTTTTTGATCAAAGAGTTGCCTTCGCTAGATTAAATTTAAATGTTATGTCCTGAAATGTTATCGACAAACACTAGATGAAAATGATTGTATCAAAATCACTAATGTACTTGCCATAAAGCTGTGGGGGCACTGTCCTCCCCATCCTTTATGACTTCTTTGTAATGTCAGGATGTCTCTTGTAGAAACAGGCTAAGAGAGCTCATGCTTTCCTTGAGGAACTGGCTTTCTGCCTCCTGCCAGTTAAATAATTATGCAAATAATCATCTGTCTTCTTACTTTAGCTGCTAAAAAAGATCAGAGAAAAAAATTTGTAACTGCAATATAACAGTTTGGATTGAATCTGAATTTATGACGTATTCTATTCCTTGGTTTTAATTTGTCTTTTCTATTTTGTATTTTCTTGAAAGTGTTTATATCATATAATGGATGAAGTTGGCAGTGTAGATATCTGCATTTTCCGGAGGAAAACTTTAGAGATTTGTTGGTGTGATGGTTAATATTGTATGTCAACATTATTGGATTGAAGGATGCAAAGTATTGTTCCTGGATATGTCTGTGAGCGTGTTACCAAATAAAGATTAACATTTGAGTCAGTAAACTGGAAAAGTCAAACCCACCCTCAATTTGGGTGGGCACCATCTAATCAGCTGCCAGTGAGAACAGAACAGAAGTAGGCAGAAGAACATGAAAAGACCAGACTGGCTTAGCCACCTTGCATACATCTTTCTCCCTTGCTGGATGCTTCCTGCCCTCAAACTTCTGACTCCAAGTGACTCCAAGTTCTCCAAGTGACTCCTTTGGGACTTTTGAACCTTTCACCACAGACTGAAGGCTGCACTGTTGGCTTCCCTACTTTTGAGGTTTGGGGACTCAGAGTGGCTTCCTTGCTCCTCAGCTTGCAGATAACCCATTGTGGGATCTCACCTTGTGATCCTGTGAGTCAATACTCCTTAGTAAACTCTTCTTCTTTTTTTTTTTTTGTTTGGAGACAGAGTCTTGCTCTGTTGCCAGGCTGGAGTGCAGTGGCGCAATCTCGGCTCACTGCAACCTCCATCTCCTGGGTTCAATCGATTCTTCTGCCTCAGCCTCAGCTTCCCGAGTAGCTGGGACCACAGGTGTGCACCACCACGCCCGGCTAATTTTTGTATTTTTAGTAGAGACGGGGTTTCACCATGTTGGCCAGGATGGTCTCGATCTCTTCATCCACCCGCCTCGACCTCCCAAAGTGCTGGGATTACAGGCGTGGGCCACGGCGCCGGGTGGTAAACTCCTCTTTATAGGTACATCTATCCTATTATTTCTGTCCCTCTAGAGAACCTTGACAGATACAGTTGGTTAAGCAACTATTTCAAATTTTCACTGTGACTAAGGCTTAAAAATGGATCTTTTCAGGCAAAATTCTGTTCCCTTTACAGGAATCTAGCGGTTTTCAATGGGAGGAGTAAGGTAACTCCCCTTGAGATATCTGCAGTATTTGGAGACAATTTTGTTTGTCACAACTTAGGGAAGGATCGATACTGATATCTAATGGACAGAGCCTAGGGATGCTGCTAGATGTTCTAGAATACACAAGGCCATCCTGCTGTCCTCGGCCACTCCAAGTACAGATAATTTTTCGACTCAAAATGTTAACAGCCCTGAAGTTGAGAAACCCTGCATTGACGTTAGCTCTTTTTAATACTATTTAAAAATAAAAACAAACAACTTCTGGGTAAGTTGCCATACCTCACCTTGTCAGCGTTCTTATATTTTATTAATGTTTTCCACTGTTTCAACACTTTTATGACTTAATTTAACTTTTCATTTTTATTAATTCCACTTCTCTTATTTCTTTTCTGTATATATTTTTTTCCTTTTCTGAACTCTCAAGGTATATATTTCATGATTTGCTTTATATATTATTTAACAAGAAAATGAATGGATAACAGAGGAATATAAAGTGCTTTGGCTCTTAAAGTTGAGAATAATAGCACTGCTGATAGGAATTACACAAGCTCATTTCTGTTCTGAAATGGACTGGACTTGGATGACATTTCTCTAGTTCAGGGCTCCCACTAGATTATGCTCTTCCAGTTAAACTCACCTCCTTCAGGTGGAAAAGAATTGCTTCTGCCTTGTTCTCTTATGAATAATATAAACTCTTGGAAATGTCTTGCAGTTCCGATTTCTTTTTCCTCTCAGGAGTTTATCTTCTGCAGTGAGGGAGTATATATCCTTAGGGAACAAAGGTCTTTGCCTCTCTGCTCTGCTAGAGGGAGAGAAGGAGATTGTGTGTTGACATTATTATAAGGCAAAGCATAGATTGCTTTTAGGCAGAAAGGTGGTGGATATAAAGACAGATGAGGAAAATCAGTTTTTAAAGAACAGGAAGACCATCTTAAGTGTATGTTATCTGGAAAGTGCTTTTGGCAATGTGAATTTTAAGCCAGGAGCTGAGGGTTGAGTGGGAGTTTTAGTTCCTTGGCTGATGGATGCCAGGAATTGCATTTCAAAAATTTGTGCATGGGAATAAGGAATTAAAGCCTTTGAGGTAAGAAAGCACTCGGTGAAATTGAGGAATAGAAAGATGATTGGTGTGACCAGAGCATGTATAGAAGCAACAGAAGACTGTAAGGAGAGGTAGGGAGCTTAACAAGGGCCAGATCAAACAGGAATATTACAGCATTCTTATCCTAAGAGTAATGGTCAAAGCTTTATACAAGTAATGGCATGATGTTTTTGAAAAGATCATTCAATGGATAGTGAACTGAAAGCAAGAGTGGAAATAGGGAGACAAAAAGGTAATGCTGCAGCCCAGTGAGGGACAATGGTGGTTCACATCAGGGTACTGGAGGTAGAAACATTGATATGAGCCCATTTGTAGAGCTGGCTTACCAAAACTTTGTGGAAGATTATTGAGATGGTAAAGAAAAGAGAAAAATTAGGAATGACTTTGAAATTTTACATTAAGTGACTAATTTGATACTGTTACCATTTATTGAGATGACAAAAAATATGGAGAGACTTATCCAAGAAGGTTAATTAGTCAGCTTGATGTGTTTTGTTTTGTTTGCCTGTTTACTTTATCTCTTATGCTTTTTCCCCTCCTTTAAAAAAAAATTCTTTTCTTAGCTACTGAAGCAAATAATTCCAATAGGAAGTTGAATATGTGACTCTGAAACTCAAAGAAGGCAACTGGACTACAGATTAGTTTTTGTGTCCTTGACATATAGATTCCATTATGGCCAGGGGAATGAATGAGATACATCAGGAGAAACTTCTCCCCCAGAAAGTGATTTCTTAGAATGTAGCCTCAAGGAATCCTGACATTTAGAGGTTAAACAGAATAAGAATGAGAAAGAGAATTAAGATTTAAGAGAATAACTACAAGATTATGTTATCACTGAAGTCAAAATCAAGAAGCAAGAAAAGGAATATACCATGTTTGAATAAAACAAAATTTTACTGCATAAGTCTATCTTTACAAACAAACCATAAAGCTTAGTAAATAATCAGTTTATTTTTCTAATTGTCCTAATGCTATAATAATTATTTATCTTACTAGTAATAAATTGGTCAGTGGTATAGAGATGCAAGAATAAAGCTGGGCTACAAACAAGGGAAAATGGAAGGACACTGAAATTACATTCTGATAAAACTGTATTAGTGAAAAGCTGAAAACCAAAAGAAAAGCGTATGAAGATGTTAAGTTTTACACTCTTTATTCACATATATTGATGTTTGAAAATATTATATAGAGAATATATATCCATGTTCTTTATACGTATTCTTATTTCTTAAAATATGGATGTAATTAAATACACACTTTTTGTTATCTGTAATTTTTAATCTATAGTAACTTTTCAATATCAAACTATCAGTTCCGTATCAATCCTGGCTGGTCCTTTGATGTGTTGTTGAAATATACATGGTTTGACTGGAGCTGTACTTCAAAGAGAAATTGGCCTTTTAATGGAAAAGAACTTTTCCCCTTGTTTAGAGGTAAGTATATGAAAGTCCCAGACTAGTATAGATAAAAAAAGAACCTCTCAAAGTGTCAGAAGATCAGTCGGCAGAGCAAACTCTATGGTTCAGAAGTCTAAATCCTAGTCGCATCTAAGAGAATGACAATTTTTACCACATCATTAGAAAATTTTCTTAGGGAATAAAATAGCAAGACAGGTTTTTTCTTGAGATCGCTGTTACATTTTAATTTCTGATTATCCCGAAAAGATTTGGGAACACAGATTTGAGCATTTGGAAGTCCTCTTTGCAATTTCACAGTAGACAAGGGTCACGACTCAGGTGAAATGAGAAAGGATGATGAGTAGAATCTAAGATTTTAGGAAATATTTATCAACATTTACCCATTTTTCTAAACATACATAATGATCAGTTCTGAACTGTTAATACTTTTGTCTCATTTTAACTTACAAAGTCATTACTGCAATCACTCAATGAAAACCAAAAGTAATTTAATAATGTTATTTTCTGAGCATCAGAGTACAGCAAAACATTTTACCACTTAGGCAAAGAATGCTTAGGCATCTTAGACTATAAGAAAGCAATTCGTTTCTCAAGCAAAAACTACATGTTAAAAAAACTAATATTTTGGGGGTGAATCAAATGGTGTATTTATTCTGTCAGACAGGTACAATGATTAGGTAAGTTATTTCATAAGTGGAATCATCTTAATATACTCTGTTCTATCAAGAATTTTTCCATTATTAAAAAAATAGCATTTGAATTGTTGAAATAGTTTAGTACATGGCCATATAACGTCTTCCAACTTAGTTACATGTTGGCTTAATAAGTATAATTTGATTTTGCCTTCATGACATAGCTACATCATCAGAAAAATATCTACACCCTAGGAACTAAAGTTGTTCTTAAAGAATATGAGATGGACACCCTTTTCTACATTATTTTAGGTTTATTTCAGCAATGATATTTGATATACAAGACAAAACTTGGAATGAAACTGCCCATTACAGCCTATGTTGTTCCTGACAATTTTATTAATAAACCAGAAAAACAATTAAATAAGGTAATTTTGGTGTAAATTATATGGAAATGAAGGGATAAATATTATTGTATAATATTATGGGAAATTTTATGTGGTTGTCTAATTTGTGTTTACAGTTACTATTTTCTCTCTTTCAAGAAACCAGAACTAGGAGAGGCATAATTTGCTTTATACTGCTTATAACAAAAGCCAGCAAAGTTCACCTTGTTGACTACACCAAGGACATCAAATCATTGAAGCATTGTGACAATATTCGTCAGGGTTCCAAATTCATTATCTAAATCACACATGCCTCAGATTTTCCATCTAATACAAGTCTGACTCTTGCCTCTGAGCCCTTGATTACCAGATAAGAGCGAAATGCTCCTATCTCTGTACACGCATATGTGCACTTTCAAATGCAGATATCAGAGTAAAGCAGCCACACCCAACATCAGCAACGTCTTTTCTTCTAGTGGAATCATGGCTCTAAAGAAATTTAAATAATATTTAAAAAATAAAATCTTTATTTTCAGGGTATTTTAGGTACTTTGGAAGAATCCTTTCAATATTTTTGAAATAAAATACTTTCTTTTAATATATACACATTCAATATATATTTTATTATAAGTATATATATAAAAATATAATAAATACTATCTCTCTCTATATATGGTAATATCCTGACATTCAATAAAGGATTACATTTTAGATCAAAGCCTAAATATAAAATATAGCAAGACAATAAAACGTTAAATAACATTTTTTAATAAAATCATCTTCAGCCACTCTATGATCAAAACTCTAATTGTTCTATGAGAACAACTATGATCACAAGGAAATAACAGCATCAAATGAAAGGGCATAGCAGTACATTGCTTATGAAGCATCAAGTGCAAATATACTTGGGAACATTCCAAACTTCCATTTGGAGACAAAATTTGTTATGCCAAACAAATGTCTAACTTTCTCCTGCAATTTCTTTATAGGCAAATGGCCTGACAGCACGATGCTTAAGTGGGCTCTCCCACCTGACTGTTTTATTTATCATGCAGTAGAGTACACATCTTTAAATTTAATACCTTCTGAGTTGAAACAACAGAGAGAGATCTATAAAAAGTAAGTCTGCAGAAGACAGACTCTTAAGTTAATGAGGTATTATTTTACCACTTCTTAAGAAATGTGAACTATATTGACCCTGTGGAGAAGAGTGAAAAGTAAAAGAACATTGAAACAGAAATGAACCAAACTGAATTTACCTGTTTCCCAGTGTCGGAGATAATAACTAGAAAATCACATTACTTACAAACATCTGGCCCTGAAATACTTTGGGGGCACCTGCAGTAGTAAAGATCTGGTGTCAGGTTTTTGTCTTTAGTCAATTCATTAAGCTGCAAGGCGCCTAGAATATTAGATCACATTAGTCTCCTAAAATTGCCACAAGAAGTCTGTTTGGATAGGAAAGTACATTGCTTTTTTTCTGCTAGAAAATAAAGCATTTTCCTTTGAGAGTTGGTCTTTGTTCTTTGGTAGAGCCAAGAAATAAATACTATTTGTCAAGTTATATTTTAAGAATAATTTTAAAAACATAATAAAATAAAATGCTTTATTTTTCAGTAACAAATTTGCAGCTGTAATTTTTTTTCAAAAGCGAAGATAATTTAAACTTAACATTTAGCCTAAACAGGGATAATAGTTGGTGAGAGAATATAAATTAAAAATTCCTGCATAATATGGACTGAGAGGCTATTCTCAGCTACAGAGATAATACCTCATTATATTTAGAAAACATGTAAAGAAAAGGAAAAAGGCTTTTTATTTTCCAATTAGTAGTACCATATTATTTTTATGAAGATAGTATTTTTAGACTCTTTCCAACATGTGATGAGAAAGCCCAATGTTGTCAATGTAATACTAGGTTTGATATCAACAATTTGAATATGAACACTTTATCTCCAATTCAATGAACTTGGGGATGTAATTTCACTGTCACAAAGTAAATGATTAAGCAACAGGTCTGTAAGCTATTTTTTCCTATCTGGCCAGTACCTGAGACATAGCTCCTAGAAGTTAGCAGTACACACTTCATAATTAAGCTACGTGATGCCACTGATTACCACAGCTGTGCCTGGTAAAAGATTATACAGGAAGTGCAATAGGCCAAATAGGTGTTGTTTACTATTATAGAATTAGCCACCAAATGAGTTCCTTTCAGTCCCAATTTTGAAATCGAACCAGGATAATGTGCCTTCTCACATAATGGGATCTAGTATACATTTGCTATCTTGCCACATTAATATTTTAATTCACCAGTTTATTGAAATGAGACTGCAGTTAATAATCATTATGAGCAACTTAGTGAACTATATTGATGATATCGTGAAAATCTCATTCTCAAAGGAAGAAGGGCACAGGAGTTAAGAACATGTCACTCACATGACAAAGTCTGCTAGATACGTCCAGCTAAAATCCAAAGCTGAGTTCAGCCTGGGAAATTTCTGAGACTTACGTGGGCTCATACAACCAAAAGCATTTCTCGAAAGGTGAAAAACAAATTGTTGTATAAACAGACCTTATTCAAAAGCAAGATGCTCACAGACTAGTAGGTAATTTTTTCACAGAAACGCTAACTCTTCGCCATTGCCTTGCTACATTGTCAGGTAAATGGTCCCTAAATACCTGGACACAAAAGATCACCCTTGAATGAGGTCCTTACATATAGAAATATCTGTCAACTTAGAGGAAGAATAAAGCTGGACCATGTAGATGTTCACAAAATGTGCATACAAGAGGGCTCGAGGAACAAGAATGCTAGGGAAGACACCTCAGTCAGATCCCTGGAGCCAGTTAACTGATTTCATGGAATGAGCAGGCTTTGTGTGTGCTCAGCCATGCACTAAATAAGCAGAGTCATAGCACATTTTTGCTGTACCTGACAAAATGGCTGGGGTGATAAGAAACTGCATCCAATGGCAACAGAAGAGAAATCACTTGGAAATTTCTGTGAGTACAATTCCCCAAAGACAAGAGCCTGAACAAAGCTCACAGTGGATTATATTACACCTCTATCCGGGAACACAGGAAGCTACAAATGGGTGTTAACGAGGATTGACACCTATTATGCTCTTGGATTCACTTATCCTATAACACAGGCAAACTGTGAAGGACACAATGAGTGGTTTGGAACAGTGAATTATTTATCGTTAAAAAATCTGGACACACTACTTGTGAGCAAATTAACATCTGTTGTTAGTATGCAGAAATGAGCAAGGAGCTATAGCACTGCATAACCTTGGCTCATTCCTTAATCCCCTCCAAGCACGGTGGACCATCTAAACACTTGACAGTCAAAGTATCTGGTAAAAATAAAGTTTTAATGAATTAAATGTGTGCCCTCAGATTGCTTACGGGAGGACTTTACTGGAAGGCTGGAGATGGAGCTAAGAAGAAACATTAGCAAGACTGTAGTGATTACTGGCACTTTGGTTAAACAGTAGATCTGAGCTGATAATTCCAACTACTGGGAAAAGAATGTGGGTCAGAAAAGGTAATATGTAATGAGAGGACTGAAAGTTAGCAAATGGAAGAGACCGCTAAGTGAACTTCCTTCCAAGGAGAAAATGCAAACATGCTATTTTCGTGAGGACACCCTAGGGAAAGAGAACACTCTTCTTGCTCAGATCTGGTTCTGACTAATTGGTAATGTTGGGAGAAATCCTCAGCGCTGATTTCAATGGAGAGTGGAAACTGGACTCCTGACTCTTTGTAAGCTTGCAAAGAAACACTCTACCTGGATAATTCAGAGAAAAGAAGTGGCACAGCGCACAGGCCCAATATACCAGGAGCTGACCATCTAAGTGAATGTACTACCTAATAAGTCATAATTAGAATTCCAGGTAAATTCTAAAGAAAAAGAGAAGCCAGAAAATGGAGATATCTTCCAATCCTTAAAATCAAGAGGTCACCTTTAATTGTAAATACAGAAAACATGTTTTAAAAGGACAAACGTGATTATACACATTTTCGGATAAAGTAGGAAAAGGTTCACTACCAGCTGATCTTTACTAAATAAAATTTAAAAATACAGATGACCCTTGAACAACAGGGGTTTGAACTGCAGGTCCACTTACACACAGTTTTTCTTCTTCCTCTGAAAATTGTTACCACACTTGAGACAACAAGACCAACCTCTCCTCTCTCTCCTCCTCAGCCTACTCAAAGTGAAGATGATGAGGATGAATACTTGATGATAAATTTCCACCTAATGAAAGTAAATCATTTTACCTTTATTTATTATTATTTTACCTTTATTATTTTTAAGACAGAGTCTCAATCTCTTGCCTAGGCTGGAGTGCAGTGGCACCATCTCAGCTCACTGCAACCTCTGCCTCCTGTGTTTAAGTGATTCTCTGGCCTCAGCCTCCCAAGTAGCTGGGACTATAGGTGCCTACCACCATGCCCGACTAATTTTTGTATTTTTGGTAGAGATGGGATTTCACCATGTTGTCCAGGCTGGTCTCAAATTCCTGACCTAATAACAATTTTTTTCTCCCAGCTTATTTTGTTGTAAGAATGTAATATATAATATATATAGCATACCAAATAGGTGTTAATCAGCTTCTTATGTTATTGGTAAGGTTTCTGCTCAACAGTGTGAAGAGTCAGCACTCCTAACTCCTACATTGTTCAAGAGTCAATGTATATAGATGCCATGAACACTCAAATTTTCAACAGATTTGTTTTCTACTTTTCCTTTATGGAACTTGAAAACATGATTGAAATTTATATGGACATACAAATGGCCCAAAAGTAGCTAAGATACTCTGGAAAAAAACAAAACAAAACAAAAAAAACAGACCAATTGTTCAACAATTGGATATTGAAAATTGTTAAACAGTTGTAGTAATTAAATAAGTGATTTAAATGAAAGATAAAATACACTAGAGTCTAGACACAGGCCCATATATACATAGTCATTTACTGCAATTGTGACACAGTGGTTTCAAATAGAATAGTGGGAAAGATCGTCTTTACTGTAATTTCCAATAAATTAAAATCTGTAAAACAGAAAAAAACAATGATGTAACTTAAAAGTTACACCAAAATCAACTTCAAGTAGCTGCTAAATCTAATGTGAACACAGGAGGGACAGATAAATGAAGAAAGGAAGGAAGCAAAGAAAGAAGAAAGAGACGAATGGAAGGAGTGAGGGAGGGAGTGAGGGAAAGAGAGAGGGAGGGAGGGAAATATGAACAACAAGTATACATAGGATCCATGTGGATGTAAGGGAATGAACCAGGAAGAATGTGATATTAAAAAAAAGGGTTAGTTAGGACAGTTAGTAATCAATCTGACTACTGTTTTATTTCCATGATTTGTTTCTGATTTGATTCTAAGTGTTGAGGCTGGTGAGAGGCAGAATATCTGGAAGAGGGAAAAATGGATACTGGAGGGCTGCTTTGTACACATAGAAAACATTGTTGTTGATGGGCAAGTGACATTGATTGGCTGTCACCCAAGGGGCTTTATAGGCTCTTGGTGAATTTGATTGTTTTATTAGCACCTCAAAAGATGACCATAGCATCTAGAAATAGATGGTTTCACATGCAGTTAACTAAGGAAGAATGACAACATTAGTTGTTAACTTAGGATAACACTCATAACTATCACACGGAATGGAATACTCATTCCTCTACCCACTATTTTGTGGGGATGACTAAAAAATGTACGCCTGGTTAGCCTAGGAGCAGAACAAAGGCAGATGATGTAAGTGTTAATAGCACCAGAATAAGCACACTGCATCCATCCCACAGAAGGAATGATGGACCAACCCAAAGACTCTGGAATGCCAAAGTATGTGGATACCTGTTTAAGAGTTTTTCTCTTCTGGCAACATTCACACAGACCAGCCCATATTTACCTTTTAACTACCATTTTCAGTAACTTCATAGCTGACCACTCCCATTCTGATTGGAACATCCTTTAAATGTGTGGTATATTTAAATATGGTATAATCAACTCTGGAAGTGTTGAAGCCTTTCACCAGCTTTATCAAGACATTGAAAATCTATACTTTTAATTCATTGTGCATTAATTTTACTGTTTGTCTCTCTCATAAGACAAACTTCTTGTATTTCAATGTACTTAAATGATTCTTTGTTCTTGCCCAATAGGCTAACAACATAGTACAAGCTTAGATTTAATTTAGTTTGGTATCCGTGGCATAAACATGCATCTGATAAAAATGTTCAATGAATGATTTTGAAGTGTTTGTTAAAGTGAGTATCATAGGGTCTTTAATGGTATTTATCTCCTTGATCTTTGGAGCATAATATTAATATATATCACATCGTCTTGTGTCACTCAGTGAAGGATTTAGAAATTCCTTAAAACCACCTGATTTTGAAACTAAAATGCTTATTTTTGAAAAACCTTTTTTAGTATATTCTGTGTGTACTTATATCTCATTCAGTTTTTTGGGCGGGGAGTGCAGGGTCTAACTGTTGCCCAGGCTGGACTGCAGTGACGCAATCTTGACGCCCTGCAACCTCCGCCTCCTGGATTCAGGTGATTCTCATGCCTCAGCCTCCTGAGTAGCTGGCATTACTACAGGTGCGTGCCACCATGCCCAGCAATTTTTGTTGTAATTTTGGGAGAGATGGGGTTTCACCATGTTGGCCAGGCTAGTCTCAAATTCCTGACTGCAAGTGAATCACCCACCTTGGCCTCCCATAGTGCTGGGATTACAGGTATGAGCCACTGCACCTGGCCTGGATCTGTTTCAGATTTTCAGTTACATCATCATATTAAGTTCTATATCTGTACTCAGTTCTATATTTATGTAACTGAAATTTATTTTTTATCCTAAACTCTGCCTATTCTTCAGAATTCCCAAACAATAAAAGGATATATTCCTACCTAATGAAATTTTTCTATTTTCCATTTTCTTTCTAAAAAGTTTAGTGTCAAGCCCTTTTCCTCTAAGATTTTACCTGGTACTCAGCTATTACATCAATATTCTATAATGTAAAGTTTACATAATCACATATTTTTAAGTTTTAATTTTAATTATGTAATGACAAATTATATAGTTGCATATATTTAAAGGGAGGTAAAGGGAGATATTATGATTTTTAAATATAATTTAGAAATAATAAATAAAGCTAACTAAAGTTTCTATGCCTCAAATATTTAACCTGTTTTTTAATGAGGGCATCAGAAGTTTATATTTTTAGGAAATGTATAGAATTCAATTATTAGTTATATTCTCCATGCTGTACAATTGATCTCAAATTTTTTTTTTTTCTCCTGTCTAAATAAGTGTCCATCAGGGAAGAACGGATATAGAAAATGTCATTCTGTGTACACAATGGAGTACCATTCAGCCTTAAAATAAGAAGAAATTCTGTCCTCTGTGCAACATGGATGAAATTGGAGAATATTGTGCTAAGTGAAATAACACAAACACAGAAAGACAAATACAACATGTTCTTATTTATGTGTGGAATCTAAAACAATTAAACTAAAAAAAGCAGCAAATAGAATGGTGTGGTTACCAGAGGCTAGGCAATGAGAGGGAGACGGGGGTGATGTTCAATGAGTACAAATCCTCAACTAGACAGTCACATATTCAATTGAAGCATCTTTCTGTACTGACCCATCTTCTCTGCTTTTCAATATAGTTATCACCCATATTAAAAGGAGTTTCACTTTAAATCAGGTTTACCAGAAGTAGATCTGGGAATCAGGGATTGGTGTGCCAGTGATTTATCAAGAAGGTACTCAGAGGACAAACTGATAAGAAATTGCAGAAGAAACAAAGGCCAAGCATGGATGCGAATTCAAAGTCCCCAAGCGGATTGTTTGGGCCTTGTCCCTTAAGGCAAGTCTGGAGTGTAACCCTTGCCAGAGAGTGATTTCTTCCAGAGGCCAGGGCTTTAGGGTTTTCTTGCTCTTACACCTAGTTATGTTATGGACCACCTGTGAGGGACGGATGAAATCCAGGGCACTCCAGCGCACTTCTGCTGTCCAAGCATGTGCAAAGGGGATTCATTAACCCTAAAACAGCTAGCCAAAGTAGTGCCAGGTTCAGGCAGTTGGAAACAAAAGCACACACTAAATGGGGGAAAGTTCTCAGAGAAACAGGAAATAAGATCTGAGCACTTTGAGAGGCCCACGAGGGCGGATCACTTGAGGTCAGGAGTTCAAGACCAGCCTGACCAATATGGTGAAACCCTGTCTCTACTAAAAATACAAAAAATTAGCCAGTCGTGGTGGTTGGCACCTGTAATCCCAGCTACTCAGGAGGCTGAGGCAGGAGAATAGCTTGATCCTGGAGGCAGAGGTTGTAGTGAGCCAGGATGGTGCCGCTGCACTCCAGCCTGGGAGACAGAGTGAGATTGTCTCAAAACAAACAAACAAGCAAGCAAAACTGAGCAAAACTGTGCAGAGCACTTCCCTTGAACTTCTTGCATTAGAGATCATTCAATTTCTGGTTCGGCAAACATCTGTCAACCATCTTCTATTCTTCCGACATTGGGCTGAATGCTGAGGACACAGGGGTGGTTAAGAACAAGTTTCTGTCATCAAAAATGTATAATACGGTTGGGATGGGGAGGAGCTGCAAATCAATAAGGAATGCTCCAGCAGGGCATCTCACAGGTGCTCCAGAATCATGAATCAGGGGCAAAGTTTACTTGAAGAGATGCCTCTCATCTGGACCTCCAAGTTTAAACAGAGTTACTCTAGCAGTTGTCATTTTTTTCATTTCTTTCACTGTCAATGTTTTCTAGACTCAACAACTGAAATTTCTGAAATAGGGTTTCCTTGAGCCCAATTCTCCTAAAACCCATAGGATAATTAATAAATGACCCAATGGCCTTTGTTCAGCATGTTTAAAGCAGTTTCTCTGTAGCGTTTTATATTTTTATTGCCGTAATCATCATAAAACCCTCCTTTTCTTTAACTGTGCTGGCCCTGGCCCGTCCCCACTTTCTTTGTCTTGCCTGGATTGTTTCTTCTTCTTTCTTTAAGTCTCATGTGTCATTTGCTGAGGTGCAATCTTCAGTCCTTGGCTCCGCTTTCTGGTGTGTGTTTTTCCCTTGAACACTCTCCTTGTGTCACAGCTTCAGAAATCTTGATAATAGTATCTTATTATTATTATTTTTTAAGTTAGCTCTGTTCTTTCTCTGAAATCTCGGTTTAGTTCTAGGCGCTACACTTTAAAGAAAGACACAGTTAAAGCATTGAAAGCACATCAAATGATGTTTAACCTAAAGAAGAGAAGACTCAATGGGACATGAAAAGTGCCTTCAAGTATTTGAAGGACTGTTAATGTGAAAGAAGGATTAAATTTATTTTGTGTTTCCACAGGGAGAAGCTACCACCAAAGCTTAAAATTTTAAGGAGCATACTTTTGGATCAGTGTAAGAGGAACATTTATAATAACTGAATTGGTCAAAAACCATTAAATTGGTAGAAAAATAAGGAATTTTCCTGTCATTAAAAAAAAATGTCAAACACAGGTGGAATGACAATTTGCTAGGGATGATGTTTAAGGAGATTGACATATCAGATGAAGACAGCCTTGTAGTTTTTAAAGTCCATTACAACTCAGAGATAATATTGTGCTATGATCCCATTGAATTTTCCATTCTTTGCTCAACTCAGGCATATCTTGAACATAATTCATCATGTTCCTTTTTTAAGTTCACTTTCTGGATGACTTCCCAGCTGCCAATACAACTCTCTCTCCACAAATCATCAGGCACATTTGAAACGTCAGCACCATCTCTGCCTCATTTTCCTCCTTCATTTCTCAGATGTAACCAGTCTTCCAGTCCAGTCCATTGTCTATTGGTAACTTCTTTCATTCTTCCTTCATCCTTCCCATGATCAATCTGGCAATTGAGAACTTTATCCCAAACTCTGGCAAGAATCAAGTAAATTTTGTTCCCTAGCATTCTCTGGTCCCAGATTCCATTCCCATAATTTACCATGCAGAATATCCCACACTACATTTACAAACTTCACTTTCGCGTAATAAAATGCACATAAGTAACAGCTATACAAATACGGTTAGATTTCCTTACATTGATTTTACGTTATACTAAAGTATCATCTCATTAATTTCCCCTTTAACCAATATTTCATTATGTTAACAGCACAAGTCTTTTATTAACTAATGCTTGACTGTTTCATAAGATGAGCTGGCTTTTCCCTGAAAAGCTGAAAGCACCCATTGTCTTGAATAAATCTTTCTAATTCCTTTATCTATGCATTGGTTTCAACTATTTCCCATACTCAGTCTCTTTGTAAAAATACAAAAACAAATTCTTTTCTACTCTATCTAGGAAAACAGTTTTCACTTCTGAATTCCCTGCATATAGATTTCATTTAGAATGTAACAATATCCTATTGGTTTTGTTGTTGTTGTTTTCTTTTTTGAGACAAGAGTCTTGCTCTGTCTCCCAGCCTGGAATGCAATGTGCCATCTTGGGTTACTGCAACTGCCTCCTGGTTCAAGTAATTCTGCTGCCTCAGCCTCCCGAGTATCTGAGATGACAGGTGCCCACCACCACACCTGGCTAATTTGTGTATTTCCTGTAGAGAAGGGATTTCACCATGTTGGCCAGGCCGGTCTTGAACTCTTGACCTCAAGTGATTTACCCGCCACAGCCTCCCGAAGTGCTCAGATTACAGGAGTGAGCCACTGCACTGGTCACAATATGCTATTGTATTTTACATAAATTTGAATTTATATACTTAATATATTCTAAGTAAGGCAATTAACCTTTTGAGAGATAAACTCTTGTGCTAAGCAGAGTGCCCGTATTTCAAACTGTTTGTTTGAATATATGTATGTGTACTTTTTTCTTTGTTATAACTACGTATTTAGCACAATATGCATCCAGTGAGCTCTCAATGTTGTGAAACACAGGACCAGATTCCCCATCCCCATGTGTGGATGTATTGTGAAATAAATCTAGGAACCAGAGAACTGGAAGAGCCAGAATAGGTGAGGACACTATTGATGTGTAAAAATTGTATGTTGTGTATGGTCTTAGCAGGAAATTTGTATGGAATAAATATTTTCATAGTTCAATGTATTTTAGTAACAAACTGCATGGAAGAACACAGAAGACAGACAACTTCAAAAGCATGTACATTTCTCTAAATAATTCAGTTAGAAACACAGAGTGAGTGTATGAATGAAATCTATTATAGGATCAAACACCACAAATATCACTTAATTTCTAGCAATAAGATATTTAGTTTCTTTAAAAGATCCCAATGCTGGCATGTTCAAAAAATGTAAACGGGTTTATATATACTGTCATGAAATTGAAATGCTCGGTCTTGTCCACTGAAATATTTCATCTTCCATTAGTGCCTCATGGTTTCATATTTATATTAAAAATTTATGCATAAATCAAAAGAAAAAATCTTAATGTTTGATTCTATCTCTTATTTTACTCTATTTAATTATCTTTTGACCCAATGAACAACCACAAAAAAACTTCCTGATACAGGAGAAAGACACATTGTTTTAGTTTCTGGTTTGCTACTTGTTTATTTGTTTTAATAAAAATCATTTCCTATCATGGTGAAACTTAAGCACATTCTTTAGCTGAAATTCTTCAGGATAATTGTTATATGATTGACATGCATAGCACCTATATAGGTGTCTTCAAACAGGGTTACCAAGTAGTATTCACTGGGTTCTGGGAGTAGAAGCTTCAGTAGTTGCACTCTAGAAATTCAGATCTCTTTTGAAGTACTGGGCAATTTCCCCTACCAGATGCTAGAAGAGATGCTTCTATGGGAAGTTAAAGAGCATTACGGCACTAATCTTTAAGGTGAGATGTCTGCATCACTCAGTATAAGGTTGCCTTTGCAGGCAGGTTTTTTGTTTTGTTCTGTTTTTTGTTTTTGAGATGAAGTCTCACTTTGTGGCCCAGGCTGGAGAAGAGTGGTGTGATTGTGGCTCACTGCAACCTCTACCTCCCTGGTTTAAGCAATTCTCTCCCTCAGCCTCCCAAGCAATTGGGATAACAGGTGCTCACCACTATGCCCGGCTAATTTTTTTACTTTTGGTAGAGACGGGGTTTCACCATCTTGGCCAGGCTGGTCTTGAACTCCTGACCTCATGATCCACCCACCTTGGCCTCTCAAAGTGCTGGGATTACAAGTGTGAGCCATCACACCCAGCCTGCAGACAGCTTTTATATCTAGTCACTTCCTGGTTACTTCAACCCATTGCCAGTGATGTATTTCTTCACAGTTCATTACTTACCCACTTCTCTTTGGACTGCAACTCAGCTAGCAAGGCAGCTCTTTTGCTCTAAGGAGCAAAAGCAACAGTAAGTATCAGGTGAAGCAAGGAAGTATTGAGCACTGCATGCAAACAGACCACCGGCAGGCAGAAGGTATCCCCGGCTCAGCCTGTGCTTGAAATGAAACTAACCAAACATAATCATCTATCAACAACAAAGTCAAAGTTCGGAATACTTACACAGCAGCTCTTGCTACCTGATTTTAAACATATTAATTGAGCAAATATTGTTTAAGAGATGAAAACATGGAATGTGAAACATTTCAAGAGATATTGCTTTGTGCAGACATAATGGATTGTTCTAGCTTCCAATTCTCCACCTATAAATAGATTTAATAAGAAGCCGTATTTGTTGCCTCCTGCGGTAGATGTGATGTGTATTAAGTTGAAGAGAAAGTTCAATACACACTTGAAGTAGATTGGTAATTTCTTTTCATTGTCTAGAGAATTCATTAGCCTAATCCTCCATTTTTTAAATGGTTTCGAATAAGAGAAAATTCTTTTGTGAAAGAAAAGATATTGGCCACACAGATATTTAGAAAAAGGATACTAGTTTATTGCAATTGGATTTTAATATTAAAGCTGAATTAATAGTATGTTGTTCAGCTCTCTAGAACTTCCTGTGAATAATTCATAGTATCTAATACACTTCCTCTTAATTTGTTATTACCAAGACATTTACTTTATGGACTGAATATGAAAAGGTTTTCTTCTTATCAGATGAATGAATTAGTTATGAATGGGAAATGATCTTTTAACTTAGCTTTATGTTTTTTCCCCTTTATCACCTAAAAAGAAGGTGAGGAAATGACAAAAAGCTTTATTTTTCCTTTTGGTCATCATTTTCTTTTCTCAGAAATAAACAGTAGTATACATTCTATGAAATGCTGTTATTTTGTGAAATGTAAGGACTACTTATTCTAACTCATCTTAACCTGTGTTTAGTTTTATTTTCCCTGAGGAAAACCTGGTAATCCAGAATATTTTAATTTCTTTATTTTTTGTTGTGTTCATAAATGCCTATGGTGTCCAAGAGGTTCCCTAAGGGTGTATAGTTAAAAAGCTCCTTTTCTTTTCTTCACAGAAGTTCTTTTTGCAAGTGTGAAGAAAAAGAGCCTTAGGGGTTTTTCTTCTCCCTCTAAAAAATACTCAAAGTTCTTCATTTGATTGTATAATTGTGAAGATGATTAACTTCACAGTAACAGCAGAACTTTAATCCCAGTACATGAATAGTACACTTTGATGTTATTTATGACTATAACACACCACCCATTCATTTAAATATCATAGGAAAAATCAATCTACTCTAGGGAACATGTGAGTTTCCTTCTTGGCCTGATTATAATAGGTATGATATGAATTTAATGAGTTTTAAACATTAAACATGCTTTACATAAAGGTCTATTCCTTTGTTCTACTAATGGATGTCGAATTTACAGTTTTCTTATGAAATACTTTTACCTATTAACTTTTTATAGAAAAACTTCATTTTTCTCTTAGTTTATTTACAAATGTATGAAATTCCCAAGAAAAACCTTATTCATCAAATATATATACTATTATCATGAATGTTTTCGGAAAACTACTTTCTTCTCTAACAGTTTAAACTGCAATGCTTTCTACCAGTAAGCCAAAGGGATCATTATAAGGTAAATACCTTTAACAGAAAAGAAAAGAAAATTTTATACTAGACATTTCTTATGGAGATTTGGGAACCAGTAAATCTTAAAAGAAGCATACTTTTGGAGAATTTTCCATTAGAATGAAAACAGGGATATTCTGTCTTATTTTAAAAAAAGAAATATTGAAAATATTATACTGAATGGTATTCTTTTTTTTTTTTTTTGAGACGGAGTTTCACTCTTGTTACCCAGGCTGGAGTGCAATGGCACGATCTCGGCTCACCACAACCTCCGCCTCCTGGGTTCAGGCAATTCTCCTGCCTCAACCTCCTGAGTAGCTGGGATTACAGGCACGCGCCACCATGCCCAGCTAATTTTTAGTATTTTTAGTAGAGACGGGGTTTCACCATGTTGACCAGGATGGTCTTGATCTCTTGACCTTGTGATCCACCCTCCTCGGCCTCCCAAAGGGCTGGGATTACAGGCTTGAGCCACCGCCCCCGGCCGGTATTCTTTTTATAGTAGAAACAAGAGGCAATGATGATTTCTTATTGGTTCAATCTAGGAGGTATACGCAGAATTAAGTACAATCACCAAAAGTGAAATACAAGTATAAATGACATTGAAACAAGGAGATCAGATGCAGGTACTAATTGGAATTTGGAATCTGACGTATTTTTGTTTTATAAGAATTTATGTGTCTTTGCTGAGGCTCAATCAAACCTAATGAAAATTAGAAATAAGCATGTCTCTTCAGCCCCTGAGAGGATACAAAAAATAACTAATGGGTACTGGACTTAATAGCTGATGATGAAATAATCTGTACAACAAACCCCAATGGCCTAAGTTTACCTACGTAGTTAATCTGCAATTGTATCTTTGAACTCAAAATACATGTTAAAAAACATCAAAAAAGAAAGAAAGAAGCATATCTCTAGGTTTATCTATCTATCTTTTTGTTGACAGTCAATAAAACATATCAATTTAAAAACATATTAGAATAAAACGCCAGTTCTGCTTGCCACAAATGATATGCATATATGCATTTTGTATATATGCAACAGCGGCCTTTTCCAAGATGTTTTAAAATATTTCTTCAAATCAGGACCTATTGACAATATTTTATTAATAGATTCTAGGTTTTAGAATAGTTTCAGGTTCACAACAATATTGAGTAAATGTACAGTGTTCCCATACCCACTCTGAATCCCATACATACACAACCTCCCCACTATCAACATTCTGCACTGCAGTGGTACCTTTGTTACCATCAATGAACCTAGATTAGTACATAATTATCACCCAAAGTTCATAGTTTACATTAAGTTTCACTTCTGGTGGTGTGGATCTAAAAGCTTTGGCAAATGTATAATAGCATATATGTACCATTACAGTGCCATGAAGAATAGTTTTGCTGCCCTAGAAATAATCTGTGCTCTACCTATTCATTCCTCTCTTCCCCTAACCTCTGGTCCCACTGATATTTTTTATGTCTCCGTATTTTTGCCCTTTTGACAATGTCAGAGTTGGGATTATACAATAAGTAGCATTTTCAGAAGGACTCTTTCATTTAGTAAATGTGCATTTTAAGTTCCTCAGTGTATTTTTGTTGCTTGATAGCTCTTTTTTAAAGAAATCTAAATTGTTTTCCATTGTATCTATGTACTACAGTTTATTTATCCATTCACCTACTGAGAGACATTTGATTGCTTCCAAGTGTTCACAGTTATGAATAAAGCTGTTATAAACATCCATTTGCAGGGTTTTGTGTGGACATGTTTTTAGTTCATTTGGGTAAATATCAAGGAGTGCAGTTGCTGGATCATATGGTAAGAGTATGTTTAGTTGCAAGAAACTGAGAAATTTTCTTCCTAAGTAGCTACACCATTTTGGATTCCCAGCATGAATAAATGAGTTCCTGTTGCTCCACATCCTTCCTAGCATTTAATGTCTTCACTGTTTTGGATTTGGGTCACACTCATACATCAATAATGGAAATTCATTGTTGTTTAAATTTTTTGTGTTTACCTTTTAAAATATATACATTTTATTACTAACAGATCATGGAAATCTTCATAATAATATTGAGAGAAAAAGAAAGAAAGAGAACAATGAACTTGACTTTTAAGGATTATGGTTTAGTAAGAATTCTAAGTTCTATTCTAAAGTATTCTGTTTTTGTTCTCATGGAAATGCTAAGACCCTTAGCTCTGGATTCACGAGAATGATTCTCACAAAAAATTCACTTAATCTCTAGAGTCATACTATTGTTTTAAAAATCAAATAATCCTTACCTTGCTTATTTCAAAGAGGCATTGAGCTTTCTGTCAATATAAGTGATATACTTGTATACAAGGAACATTTATGAGTTGTAAATTATCTAGAAATACACGATAGTGCAACAGCCATTGCAAAAAATTATAACTGAGGCAATTATGACAGTGCAAGACATAAAACCTCACTAACACTACCTTGCCTGGAGACCCCTCGGCCTTAGTAGGACTAAAACATTAGCTACAAGATTAGAAATTACTGTTGAGGGTCCATGTGGCCTCTGGCTTCAAGAGTCCAAATTTCCCCGAAGTTGCTCCTAAGAATAACATCACTGTAGTAAAACCTAAGATCTGTACTTGAGATATTTTGCAGACTCTGCGTTCCGATGCACCAGTAGACACCACTCACACCCATAAGCTGGCTCAACTCGTTCTGCAATCCCACCCAGGAATAGAAGACAGCAAGAATAATTCACTTCGACCCCTCATGATTTCATCTTCAACTGGATCAGTCAGCATTCCCTATTTCCGGAGCCCCTTCCCAACAAATTATCTTTAAAAACTCCCATCCAATCCTCAACTTTTCTCTAGGAGACTGCGTTGAGTAATAATAAAACTCTGGTTTTCCACACAGCCTGCTCTGCGTGAATTACTCTTTCTCCATTGCAATTCCCCTCTCGATAAATTGGCTCTGTCTAGGCAGTGGCAAAGGTGAATGTGTTAAGCAGTTACAGTATTGTTAATTAAAGAGATTCTGATGACAAACAAACACATGTCAAGACTCCCAACTTCATTAATTATTAGAGAAATATAAACTAAATCCACAATGATGTGCCACTTCACACCTATTAAAATGGCTAAAATTGTTTTTTAAATGACAACATTGAATGTTGGTGAGCAATAAACTCATATATTGCTGGTGAGAATGCAAACTGATACAACTACTTTAAAAATCAACAATTTCTTATAAAGTTAAATATACACTTATCATAAGACTTGGTAACCCCAGCAATTTACTCAGGAGATGTGAAAATGTATGATTCTGCAAAGACCAGCATGTGACTGTTTATAGCAGCTTTATCTATAATTACAACCAGAGATCCCAAATGTCTACCCACTAGTGGACAGGTAAACAAATTTTGTTATATCCCATACAAATGAAATACTACTCAGCCATAAAAAATAATGAATTATGGATATAAGTAACAATATGCTAAATCTCAAAAGTGTTATGTTAAATGAAAGAAGCCAGATACAAATGGCTATATCATATATGGTGCTATGTATGCACCATTTCAGGAAAGAAAAAAAAATCTTAGTATCATAAATTGTATCAGTGGTCTCAAGAGCTAGGAGTAGTAAGGGTTTAATTACAAGAGGACACAAAGGAACTTTCTGGGATGATGAAATATTCTATATCTTGATTGTTTCCATGACTACACACTTACAGTTATTGAACTGTATGCATGAAAGGAGTCGGTTTTTCTGTATTTAAATTATACCTCAATAAACCTGACTTATAAAAATAATATTGAGTGTTAGTGTGGTGGCTCACTCCTTATAATCCCAGAACTTTTGGAGGTCAAGGTGGGTGGATTACCTGAGGTTGGGAGTTCGAGACTAGTCTGACCAACATGGAGAAACCCCATCTCTACTAAAACTACAAAAAAAAAAAAAAAAAAAAAAAGCCAGGTGTGGTGGTGCATGCCTGTAGTCCCAGCTACTCCAGATGTTGAGGCAGGAGACTCCCTTGAATCCCGGAGGCAGAGGTTACAGTGATCCAAGATCACGCCGTTGTACTCCAGCCTGGGCAACAAGAGTGAAACTCTGTCTCAAAATAATAATTAATAATAATAATAATATTGGTAAGCACAATGTTCACTCAAAACCCACAATATGTGTTAAATGTGTTGTTTTATTCTAATTTTTTATTTCATTCTGATTTAAAAGTGGCAAAAGTTATGAGTGTTAATAGTGATTCTAAATATAATTGCCTATATGCACACTCTTAATGAGCTATATATACAGTTTTGTAATTATTTTCTTTATTGTTTGCTGTTTGCTTGTTTGTTTGTTTAGAGCTCTAGTCTCTCTATGTTGCCTAGGCTGGCCTCAAACTCCTGGGCTCAAGTGATCCTCCCACCTCAGCCTCCTGAGCAGCTGGGACTACAAGTATAGACCACTTTACTTGGCTCCTGTTTTATTATATTAATTGAAATGTAATTTTATGACTGTTGATCTAATAAGCATTCAAATTTGTGTTTAAACAAAATAATATCATGATTAAATACTTTAGGATCTCCACACTTGGTTTGTAGAAGAAAAGTATTAATTTTAAGGTAGATTCATTACCATTGAAGTATGAATGACTACCAACTTTTATCTATGGGTACTGTATTAGTAGATTCTTGGATTAAACCAAAAAATAAGACAGTAATCTTTTATGGCCATGATGCTTCTGTCTTGTGGCATTTATTGATGACTTCTATATTAAAGAGCCTGTTAGGTAAAATTTAAGTCAAATCTAAAACCAGTTCCCTTTGTTGAAACCAATTTTCCATATAAGGCTTGTTTTCAGACAAGAAAGTGTATTTTGTTGTTTCCAGCAGGGGTGAAAATACAAAACTCTGCTGGTGTAGCTGCGTTTTATTTCAGATTTACTGTGGCCATATTTAGATTTCTCGTCACCTGGCTGTGGACTAGTTGTCTCCTCTTGCCACCAGCGGAGGCTTCATTCATGCTTCCAGGCATAAACAACACATGCAGTGTAACAAAGATGTTCCACTAAATAAAAATCCTAACAGTAGAGAACTATTGGCATTAGATAGAATGGATAGTAAATCAAATACCTAAAGTTTGTGATCTATAAACAGAGCTCAAGATGTGATTTTAGCTTTGCACTGTAAAAACTAAGTAAACAGTTATAACACCTGGTTCCTTAAAGTTTCTTTTTTTTAGGGGAGAGTGTTGAAGAACATGAACTTATCTGTGTTTTTAAGCAGCAGTAAGAGTATTTGAAAAATGTTCATCCTTAAGCTAACTGATAATTTGAGTCATAAATCAATGGATTTATTCAAATTAGATATGTGAACTCTGAAATTAATTAAGGGTCTTACGTGTGGCACTACCCTTGGCACTAACAGTAATGTATCTTATTGATTCATTTATTTAACAAATATGTTTTTATGAATTAATATATATGCCAGGCACTCTGATAGGCTCATGTCCTGCATAGTGGATGAGAAAGTTCCTGTTTTAACGTAACTTAAATTGTAGCGGATGAAGGGAAACAGCAAGTAAGAATATGGATAAGAGATCATTTCACAGACTGATAAATGAGTTAAGGAAAAGAAAACAGCCATGATGTGATTTACAGGAACTAGGAATGAGTGGGAGATTCTTTATGTGAAATGTGGTTCTCAGGAATAAACTGGGAGAAGGGGGCTCAGGCAGGCAGAGCAATAACAGCAAAGACCCCCAGGAAAGGACAAAACTGCACGATTTGAGGAATAGCAGGGTGTAGTAGCAGGGAAGGGGATTGTAGCAGCATGCAGACTGTGAGGCGTTGTCAGGGTCCATATTAAGGACAATGGACTTCACTCCAAATGAAAGAGGAAGACAGTATAACATTTCAATTAGTAGAGAAAATGATCTGATTTACATTTTTAAATTATCCCACTCCCTCTCCTTTCTCCCAACCCTACCCCCAATCCCTCTTCTGCATCATCAGTGCATTCTAAGGAGGGATTTTAAAAAATAAAAGTAGAAAAACCAATGACAACACTATCCCAATAGTCCTGAGATACATGATGGTGGCTTGAACTGGGTCTTGGTGGTAAAAACGGGGGAAAGCATAAACTACGCATTTTGGAAATAGACTTAATAAAACATGGTGAAGTTTTGGATTTGAGAAAAAGTAGAGGAAAAAAATAAATGGGGAACAGCTCTGAGGATTTGGTTTGGGAAACTGAGAGAGAATGCTCATTCCATTGACTGAGCTGGGAGTGGCTGGTAGAGAAGAGGTTTGAATTTGGAAGTCTGGAGTTCTAAATACAATAATTTGCATCCATGTGGATATTTCAAGTTGGAGATGGAAAAAATGAGTTTGGACTTCAATGGATAAGACACACTGTTGTAGTTTAGATCAGGATTAAGAAGACTTATTTTGTGGATACAGGTCAATAATCTTTCCCCCAAAGTTGTATTACTGTTTTCTCAGTCTACTATCAAAAATAAAGACTTTGAAATGAAATGAATTCAGTTAAAGTCTTCAACAACAAAGCGGTTGTTGGTGTTTGTCCGTATATTATAAATTCATTGTTAATGTGCTGTGTAAAAAACCCAGACAAGAATATATTCACAGAAGAAAGATAAGACGTTTTTCTAAGAAAAATAAATAGTTGAAAGGAAATAAAATATACATAAGGGTGAGAAGTTCTTTTGATCCTATTGGCAATGAGATTTTTAAACAGCACCTCAAGTTTATAAGAAAGAGAAAATGTAGGTCCTACACATTGACTAGAAAGCATTTAAATGTGGATGTTACAGATTCATTGCTGCCACGTAGGCCAAACCTGCATAAAAAGAGACAGTTTCTTTCAAGTCCATTCATTTTCTTAGAATCATGTCAATTTTTAAAGCTTTGAAGAGCTCAGTTTATAATGTATGGATTTAGATAAGAAATCCTGAGAATAAAGAAAAAACATTTATCACAGAATCAATTTCACTGAAAGAATGCTTCTCCTCCTACCCACCTCTCCAAAAAACCTAGAGATTTGTAGCTTCTTTGAATATATATTGTTTCCAGTTCAGAAAGCATAATCCTTAAAAAAAATGACCCAGTTCCATCAAAACTACCCAAGTGTTACTCTCAAATGAGTGATGATGCTCCAATGTTATTTTGATTTTTATTTTCCGGTCATAGAAAATTACCAATCCTCTGGAAACAGTAAGTCTTATTTGTATGACCTGCTTAACATGCACTTGGCTCTCTTCCCACTCTGTGGAAATGTGCCTTGCTAGGCTTCTAAAAGATGCCAGGTGCAGAAAGGCCAACCAAGGTTTGACATCCTCAACTTGAGCCTGTAGGGAGATGTCACGGATTTTACAGGTTATTGGAAATCAATGCTAATCGGAATTCCTTTTGAAACAGCAGACGTATAACCTGGAGCAGTCTTGCAGACATAGCTAGTTTTAAATTTAAGAGTCCCCCCACTGAACTAAAAATTGTCTAGAGAGATGGATTTTTGATTATGCTTATAAGTCAAAGGAAAAATCCTACTCTTTGAATTTTTATAATATTTCTAAGAGTCTACAAAACCTCGAGAACTAATCATTTCTGGTTGGTGGGACACAGAAAGCAGTAAGATTTGCTTTACAATAACTTTCAATTGATGTTTTCTGAATCAGTGATGCTCAAATAACAATGTCTATTCAAAGAGATTGCATATGCATATTTGAAAGCATGGTTGACCTGGATTTCTACTACCACAAATAGTATAAATCCTAAAATTCTTTACTGGAAACACAAACACTCATGCACACATGCATGCATCTGTAGGCACTTCAGAAATTGAAGCTTGCCCAGTGGACATCGTGCTGTTCCAAATTCAAGAGCTCCCAAAGAAGCTGAATCCATTTTACAGTCAAAGAACATTAAAAGAAAAAACTGTCCGCTGCCACCAAAATTGTCATCCTCACTTTAAAACAAATTTTGAAAATTAACAATTCAGTGGCTCATAGGACAGACCTGGAATGACGAACGTTCAGCTTCTGAAATAATTATCTGGTGCACGACCTCACTGTGGCTGTCTCTAGCATAGTGTACAATCTCCAAACATGTGAATTCCTTGGTTTTAAACAAAGCAGGCCTGGAGGAAGGGGATCCTGATTAAATTTAAAGGCATCCTAGGGTTGTATAACTTCTATGAATTATGGAAATGTAGCTGTGTATGTTTCATTCCTTATGACTAACAGAGTAAAAAGGCATTGTAATTCTTAGGGTTATTCAAGTACTGTTAAGATAATATATTTACATTTTGGAATTCCACTGAAAGCCGTAATGTCTAAGTCGCCAGAATGAGATGACTTGAAATATAACTTATTGTGAACATACTTGTAAAATTTTTAAAAATATCCACCAGCAAAAAGTAATTTTAAAAATTATTGCACTATTTTTACTTATCTAGCTGTTTATATCCTAAGGTCTACTACGAAGTCTTATTTTATATATCGTACATTTAAAAAATTTTAAGTTAAATATTAGCTTATGAAATTTTAGAGTGTTAGTATGAAGCATTTTCTAAATAGGTACTGCGATTCCTGAAGGCATTTCCTTAAGTATTATAGCAGAGATGGTTTGGCAATGGTCTTATTGCAAGTTTTAGAGGTTCTAGCTCTGAAATGACAATAGGGCATAGGGTTGTAGGTTCTTGTCCAGGAAAACTATACCATGTGGCAAACTGAAAGCTGCAATTTCTCACTCCAGTCATTTAGTCTAAGGACAGCAAATGTGGCTGCACCAGAAATCTGTTACTTCTTCACAAAGAAGATTGTGAAGTACTCCTCTCTCTCTCTCTTTCTTTCTTTCTTTTGTGCTTGCTTGCGTTCTTTCTCTTTCTTTTTTCTTTCATTCTTTCTTTTCTTTTCTTCCTTTCCTTCCTTCTTTTTTCTTTCTTTATTTCTTCTCTCCCTCCCTTTTTTCTTTCTTTCTTTTCCTTTCTTTCTTTCTTCCCTCCCTCTCTCTCTTTTCTTTTCTTTCTTCTTTCCTTCTTTCTTTTTTCTTTCTTTTCCTTTCTTTCTTCCATCCCTCCCTCTCTCTCTTTCTTTCTTTTGTGCTTTCTTCTTTCTTTCTTTCTTTTCTTTTCTTTCTTTCCTTCTTTCTTTTTTTCTTCCTTCCTTTCTTTTTCTTTCTTTCTTTCTTTCTTTCTTTCCTTCCTTCCTTCCTTCCTTCCTTCCTTCCTTCTTTCCTTCTTTCCTTCCTTCCTTCCCTCCTTCCTTCCTTTCCTTCCTTCCTTCTTTCTTTCTTTCACTGAATCTCTCTCTGTCACCCAGGCTGCAGTGCAGTTGTGTGATGTTGGCTCACTGCAACCTCTACCTCTCAGGTTCAAGTGATTCTCCTGCCTCAGCCTCCTGAGCAGCTGGAATTACAGGCATGTACCATGATGCCCAGCTAATTTTTGTATTTTTAGTAGACATGGGGTTTCACCATGTTGGCCAGGCTGGTCTCAAATTCCTGACATTAGGTGATCTATCTGCCTTGGCCTTCCAAAGTGCTGGGATTACAGGTGTGAGCCACTGTGCCTGGCCATGAAGTGTATTTTCGTCCTAGCCCTGTTTCATCTGACATAGGCGTGAACTTTCTGTAGCTCTTAATACCCTATTTTATTCCTGGTATCACAGGATGCTAGGTAAGTAATCTGAATTAGCAAGATAAAAGACTATATACTATTAAAATAATTTTATTTCATTTTCACATATTTAATGATGAGGTCCTGTATCAGATCCTAAAACTTTCATGGTTTCCAAAAGCAGACACTATGATTTGATTTATTGAGATTTTCATCTGGTGGAGAAAAAATATTACCTAATCAGTTATTAAAATAGATATAAATTTGAAAATGTACTATAGGAACATATAATGGAATAAATCCATTTTGGTGTATGGTCAGGAAAATCTTCCCTGTGAAAGCGATAAATAGAATTGTAATTTAAGAACAGGTAGGAAATAATATGTTATATGAAAATACAAAAAACCAAAAGAGAAAAGAGAAAAAAAAGTATGATGTTGATTTTCATTTTGATTTGTAAAAGTAATTATTTATATTAGAATTGTTTTAGAATCACAAGAAACTATGGAGATAGTTCAAAGGATACTCATATACACATATTCAGTTTTCTGTATCATTAAGATATTGCATTATTATGGTACATTTCTCACAAGTTATAAACCAATATTGATATTCTATTGCTAACTGTACTTTATACTTTACTCGGATTTTATTAATATTTTTAAATGTCTATCTCTGTGTCAGATCTCAATCAGGATACCACATTGCATTTAGTCCTCACGTTTTCCTAGGTTTCTCTGGATGGGGACAGTTAATCAGACTTTCCTTGTTTTTATGATCTTGGCTATTTTGTGGAGTGTGGCCTGGGTATTTTGTAGACGGTCAATCAGTTGGGCTTTTTCTGAGGTTTTTCTCATATCTAGACCAGAGTTATGAGTTTTGGGGAAGAAGAATACAGTGGTGAGGGGCCCTTCTAACCACATCATTTATAGGGTACATGCCATCAACCATCAAGATGACTGTTCAGTGATGACATTAATTCTGAGCACTTGACTCAGGTAGTATCAGCCAGGTGCCTCCTCCCTAAAAATTTGATTCCCTCCCTTTTCCATACTCCATTCATATGAAATAAGTCACCATATTAGTCCATTCCCACAATAATGTAAAGAACTACCTGATACTGAGTAATTTCTAAAGAAAAGAGGTTTAATTGACTCACGATTCTGAAGGCTATACAGGAAGCATGGTTAGGGCGGCCTCAGGAAACTTACGGTCATGATAACAGGTGAAGGGAAAGCAAGCAGCTTCTTCACATGGCGCAGGAGAGAGAGCAAAATGGAAGTGCTACATACTTGTAAAGAACAAGATCTTGTGAGGACTCACTCACTATCACGAGAACAGCAAGGGGCAAATCCACCCCCATGATCAAGTCTCCCTCCTCCTACTAGGCCCTACCTCCAACACTTGGGATCACAATTCAACATGAGGTTTTGGATGGAAACAGCCAAACCATATCATTTGCTAAGTACAAATAATGCTTGGAGAATGTGGCATTAATGTCCACATCCATGAGTAGGAAGTAAATTATCTAAATTATTTGGAATTCTTCTATGTACATTTGTTTTTGACATATATATGTGTTAGCATTTTAAAAGCTTCAAAACGTAACCATAAAGCACAACACATAAAATATGGAATGTGTCTCTATCTGAGCAACGTGTTATAAGTTGCTTTGCTTTGTTTCCAACATTTGCATAGTGGCTGTGATTATATTATACACAAAAATATTTTAAATAAAAGCAAAGATGTGAAATATTCTAGCATCTTTAAATCTAGAACCTACATATGTAAATACCATCAGATTTTTCTTTGAGGTGTGGCATTTTGCACTCGATCTCAGCCAAAAGTCCAAGAAGTGATGAGTTGTGGCATTTTGAATTATACATGAGTGTATATAAATTGGATGCACAATGTAGAAAAGAGAAATAAAAATTACAAAAACATCAATGTACTCACCATTCAGATTAAGAAATAAAGGAGCTCCATGTGCCCCCAAATTTCATTTTCTTTTATCATTTATGAGCTGTATTAAAATAAAAAGAATTAGAGAAATAAAATTTAGCAGAGTTCTTGTGAGCAAAGAAGGATCATAAATCAGGCAGCATTAGAAACAGAACGGGTTCTTAAAGCTCCTCTCAGCAACATGAGCAATGAGCTTTCATAAAGAACAAAGAAGCAAACAAGAGAAAACACTTGATTGGATACCAGTTGGCCTCATTTGGAACTGGCATGATGAGGCATTTGTCTTATTTGGACATAGTCTGAACATTTGGCTGCTTGTGATTGGCTTAAATCTGGCTATGCATTACAAAAATATATACTTCTAAGTTAGCTTTTGGTTTGTATATGTATTAAATCAGGTGGTTTGTTCCATAGTAACTCAAAGTATAAAGACAGCTTCAGGGTAATGGCCTCCTGTTTATTTAACTCAACAATTGCCAGCCTGGTATTTGTGTTTCTTAGCTCCTTGTTTTGATTTATAGTTTTAATATTTATTTATGTTTCCTTAAAGTTTACTTTAACTGAATATAAATGGAAAAGTCCTTGTGTATTTTGCACATTATTTTTTAAAATGCATTAATGTGTGCACAACTTTATTTTTAGTGCTGTGATGTTATTCTGACATGAGTATAACCACACACACACACACACACACACACACAGATGCACATACACACACACACACACACACACACAAATATATATTCTCAAATACTGATGGCCATTTTAATATTTTAACTTCATTGATATTATGAATATTTCCATAAATATTCTTGTGCATGTGTCTTGTTATTTGTGCATAAGAATTTCTATAAGGTGTATATCTAGGAATGAAGTAGATAGATTTGAAAAAGTTACATTACTAAAATATATCAAACTGTTTTCCAAATTTTTCTCCCAATTCGTGTCTCCACTAACAGTATATGAGAATTATGATTGTACACACTCTTGAAAATCCTTGCAATTCTTAGACTTTTAAATTATTCCCAATTTCCATTTGTGAAATGGACTTAAGCAGGGTATAAATCTCTGATTAGTAATAAAATGGAGTGTTTTTAAAAATTAGCCATTTATTTTTCTTTATTTGTTGAATACTTTCTCAGGTTTAGTATAGAATGACTTTATTCATACTGACATGGTAGGTTTCTTTATATATTCTAGACTCAATTTTTTATGGGAGTTATAGATTGCTAATTTTACCTCCCAGTTTTCAGGTTTATATGCTTTTTATATTATTTATGATACTTAATAGACGTTCTTAAATTCATCGGAGAGCACATGGGTAAGAGTTATAATTTTCCTTCTCTTCTATGCACCAAGTATAAACATTATACCCTTTATGGACATTGTGGTAACAACTATATTCTGTAAGTTCCTCATTTATATTTGTGTTCTTTGTTTCTGTTCATTTCTTACCAATACTGTTATGATTTTTGTACATTTGCTATGTTGACAATAAATTAACTTGAGATCTTAGTTATCATTGAGACAGCTATGGTTTTCGGAACTACCACAATAACCTGCAAGCTAATGTGTTTTCTTTCCATTTTTTTTTTCTGTATTAGGTAGTGTGTTAGTTTGTTCTTGCATTCGTATAAATAAATACATGAGGCAGGGTACTTTATAAAGAAAAGACTTTTAATTAGTTCACGGTTCTGCAGGCTGTACAGGAAGTGTAGTGCCAGCAACTGCTCAGCTTTGGCTGAGGCCTCAGGAAGCTTCTAATCATGGTGGAAATTGAAGGGAGAGCAGGCACATCACATGGCAAGAAGGGGAGAAAGAAAGAGTGAAAGACGAGGTTCTGGACTCTTAAACAACCACATATTGTGAGAACTAATAGAACGAGAACTCACTAATCACCCAAAGGATAGTACTATACCGTTCATAAGGGAGGGATTCTCATTTCAACATGAGATATTGAGGGGACAAAGATCCAAACCATATAAGCTAGGACATTTTATGAGATTATATTTCAACACATTCTAATTACTTCATAGTACTTTTGAATTCATAGGTGTTTATACTATCTTTCACTGAGCACTAACATACTCACTGTAATCCACCAAATATAACCAAAATCATGTGATATGCTAGGCCATTAAACACAACCAGACTTGGAAAGAAAAGTTTCATGCAAGGTATGGCTCACGTGAGCCTTTACAAAATCATCCCCAAATGTCTGCTTAATCAGTGATATAAATCATTTACACTGATGTCAAGATTTCAAAATTTATTAGCAAGAAGGTAGTACAAGAAAGTCATAATAGTCCTTTCACCTGAAAAATACAAGTGGGAGATGAACTTCATGATTTTAATAAGAACATACCTGTTGTGACATTTTTTCTATAAAGCAATAACCAGCTTTCTCTATTTCTAATTACACTTGGCTTTCAAAGATATCATGGAACTTCTGAACTGTTGCATCATACCTCTGTGAAATTCAGGGATATAATTTTATAATACCTATCTAAGTTTGTTTTTTATTTAGGCAATGAAATAGAGGCTTTTAATGTGTTTCAAGCAGTGCTGACACTTTAGTTAGTGATCTCACTGACTAGATAGAAGACTTCTGGTATATTAAGGGCTATTTTTTAAGCTGTTAAACTGTGTGATACAATTGTGCACACAGAAAATAAAAATTCAGAACTAATAAGGATGTCTGTGCATTACATAACACTATAAACACTAATACCAACAGTATGCAAATAATTACACTCAATTTCTTCAATTTAGACATATATTAATATCAGCAGCTTATTCTCCAAATTTATTACCTTCTAAACAGATCATCAGAGTCACTATATTTCAGCCTTTCAAGAATAGGTAGCTGGTGACTTGCCTTAATCATATTTTTAGTCCCTGAAACACATTGGTTGTTCACATAGTGGCTGTTCCAAAAAATGTTTGAATAAATACACTGTGTATAAGTAAAATTTTCTCTACATACCATAAGGCTTAGAAGAAGTAGAAGAATGAATAATGTTTTACAAGATATTTATGTAAAAGGCAACAGCAAACATTTGACAGAAAGTATGCTCAGTGCATTATCATGAAACACAGAAATACCTAACTGGGATATAATATTATCAAATGAATTTAGCAATAAGTCTCAAATATCTTGTGTTAATTAAAGCCCTCTATACTCATCACACAAGACAATACACTGTTTTATGTGCATAGCACTCAACATCGTTATCAAATGTTTCTTAGTATTAGCCAAAATATGAAACAGAATCTTGAATTATTTTGACAAGTTTGTGCATATAGTCTATAAATTCAGATTATGTCCCACCAAATAATGCACTTACAGGATTTTATTTAGGAGAAGACATTTTACCATTTAATTATTTTTAAGTCTCAGCTGCACTCACTGATTAAATCCACCTGAGAAACTACTCCTAACTTTTGTCTCAAGGCTTTTGGGAAAAATATTTTAATAAAAAGAAACATTATTTTGCTAGATACAAGTTAGTAATGTTATAGATTATTGTGATTCTCACATTCTTAGACACTTCTTAGGATATGCAGTAAAATGAGATGTACGACTCTTACATTTACAGAAATACAAGGCAAATGTGCAGAATATATCTGAAACATCATTGTTAGTTCTCAGTGGACATGTACTTCCTTAAGAATTAGACTTTCTTAATCATTTTACTCTTAGGGTTTGAAAATAGAAAACAATGCATTGGAGAACACATCAATTTCCAACCTTTACACAAACATCTTTATAACTGCCTTATATTCTGCCTAAAGGCTTTTACATTTTGCTGAGTAACAACCTCTCCATGCCAATTACCCAGAAAATATGGTCAATGTATTTGCTTATTTTTTTCCTTTTTAATACATATGTTATTTTCAGTACTTTAAAAAATATAAAATAGACCAAAAATGTAAACTTCATTAGAATGTCACCTTTGAACAGAGAAAAGTAGCCCTACACTCTTACTAACTTTTAAAATATTTTGCATTTCTATGAGCTACTGGTCAGGATATATTGTTTGATTCTCAGTAATTTTTACTTGAGATCTCATAATTTTATTTGGTAGTTCCTAAGAGATAGTTGTATTTTCACTAAGTTTTAACTGATTGTAAAGACATGATAAGATTAAGTGACAACACCAGAACTATCTAAAAATATCAAGGGATATGATTTATATATAAGAGAAATTATATAGTCACGCTGTCAAAGTGTGTCACATAAATGTAAGTTAACAGTCAACATGTGTGAATGACAGAATACTTAAACAGCACTAACTCTATATATCTGTGGGTGAAATCGCTGCACACAAATACTCATGTCAAATACATTTTTTTACTTTTGTAGCTGAGATGTGTTAGTGCCATTTGGTTTATTTTTCTGCTTTACCTGTATACATTATGATTTTGAAAAGGAGGGATTTAAAACTTTGCTCATATTCTGGTATGTGATGGCATCTTGTTCTAAATATACATTTTTTCCAGCCTCTCCAGGCTTCATGTTGAAATGTACTGTCGAAAACAGCATTTTTCCTTCCCTTGCCTAATAGTGTTGGGGATTAAAAGTATGCAATTCCAAGTGAGGGACAGAAAGAGAAATGAAGTGTTTTTGAGCTGAGAGGTTTCATTAACTGAGACACTGCTGATACTGCAACAGTTCAACACCACCTTGTCACACCCTCAAAAAAATAATAAGAAAAAAACGTTGAGGTGCTGTGGAAGAAATCAGTCTTTAAAGGAAGGATGAGCAATGTCAGAAAAATTCATGAAAAATGATATAACTATTCTGGTTGATACTATGAATCATGAATAAATCATATACTGCAAGGGAAGCATGAAAATTGGTTGGTATCTAGGACATTGGATGCTGCATTCTTAGAGAAAAAAAAATTGATACACATATTATCCCTTGAATTTCTCATGGTAGCAAAAGGAACAGGTCATTTGAAATTTATTACTTCTGTTTAACTCTAATAAACATATATTGTTTTCCGAAGACTATATTAGCTTATTTCTTCATGTTTTAGAAATTGATCAAGCATGACTTTAGTCAATGTCTTCCTTTTAAATCTCAAAACTAGTGTGTAATGGACTTCAGGATAGCTTCAAATGTTCACAAATTTCTTTCATGGTTTACTCAAAGCAAGATTTGTTTTTAATGAATGACTACAAATATTAATTTCTAATGTTAACATTTCAATTTCCTAAATTAGTTTAATTTCAATTCTAGTGTTAGATTTAATGTCTCCTGGTCCCAAGAATATGAGTTTAAACTTAAAAAGTTTGAAGAAAGAGTACAAAGAAAGCAAAAGAATGTTCTTATGCTTATGATTTGCATTAACCTAAGAGCTGATGTTTGTCCTACCCAGTAAGGAGTAGGGACTAGGTGAGAGTCCAACAGGCAGGTGAGATGAAATTATGCACGACTTTCCATCTCCTGCGATTGGTGAACCCAGTTAGAATTTCTTAATTTTATTTGTACGTAGACTAATTTTCATAAATTCAATTACTCATATACACACAAATGTACAAAATTTGAATCAAACTTATTATCTACATTAGCATATTTCTATGAATGTTACTCTCTTTTCTCTTGCTCTGTCACCCAGGCTGGAGTTTGTTGGTGTGATCATAGCTCACTGTAGCCTCAAACTCCTGGGAGCAACTGATCCTCGTCTTAGCCTCCTGAGACTCTGGGAATACAGATGCACACCACCTCATCCAGCTATTTTTTTTTCTTTTTGCAAAGATAGGGTCTCACTATGTTGCCCAAGATTGTCTCCTATTCCTGGCATCAAGCGATCCTCCACCCTCAACTTCCCCATTTTCTGGGATTAGAGGTGTGCACCATCTCACCCAGTTCTTGAAGTTCTTTTATGCTTTCCTTGACCCCTATTTTTAAGCACCCGACACAGCAACCACTTATCAATAGACCAGTGTAATAGGTCCAATATAATGAAGACAGGAGCTGGAATTGTTCCCATGACTGACATAGCTCATTATGATAGAACTGTGAAAATGTAGGTTTTTGACACAAATCAATGAAAGGTGAGGAAATTTCAAGGCTTTATTTGAAGACTTACCATCTTTCATCTCATATTCTGGCATGGAGACCTGCAATTAAGCCTCTACAACTTATCCTTAAAAACTTTTAAGTAAGTTCTCTTAAGATAAAATGAAGATTCACATATTTACTAGATTTGTAGATTTTACATATGTACTAGATTTGTAGATCATTTTGTAAATACAGCATGATTACATCAGTATACAGTTTTGAGTTGGATAGCCAGTTACTAAATGGTCTAAACCAAAAAAGTATTTCATAAAGCATTAATATTCTGGAGGAAAACTGTCCTGTGTACACTTTATATTTTTTCTTAATCTACAAAGCAATATTAGAATTCAATTTTATATGTCCTTTCTTCCTGAAGTGGTAACATAGAAGATAGTACAGTATTAAATGTAGTTTCTATTCCTCACCTCTTATAATGATATTTTTTTTATTATTTAGACGGAGTCCTGCTCTGTCACCAGGCTGGAGTGCAGTGGAGCGATCTCGGCTCACTGCAACCTCCACTTCTCGAGTTCAAGCAGTTCTCCCGTCTTAGCCTCCAGAGCAGCTGGGACTACAGGTGTGCACCACCACACCCCATTAATTTTTATATTTTTAGTAGGGACAGGGTTTTACCATGGTGGCCAGGATAGTCTCAATCTCTTGACCTCGTGATCTGCCTGCCTTGGCCTCCCAAGGTGCTGGAATTACAGACGTGAGTCACCTCACTTGGCCGTAATCATTCAACATAATTTGTCCTCCAGTAAGCATTCGTATTCCTCTGTATCTATCCAAAACGTCATTTTGTTTTGGTGATTTTTTGAACTTGATGCCAATAAAAGTTTATACATAGCAATTAGGTAATTGTGCCTTTAATCTAATCTACCCTTATTCCTCTGTGACATTGACTTGATGATCAAATCAGAGCAGTTGACTGTTAGAATGTATGATATTCTGAATTCTTCAGATTGTTGCTTGTGGTGTAATTTAATTTATTTATCTGTTACAAATATCTCCTCTATACACTAATAAATAAGTCACTGAAGTTTGATTGAATTCATATTAAACCAATTTATCAACACGATTTCACACATAGTTCTGTACACTTCTCATCGTAGACATCTTGAGCTACACAATGACCATATTATTTCATTATTATCATTCATTAATAATAGCTTTGTAGGAATAAAAGTTTCATACTACAAAGTGGATATTTTAAGGTGTACAGTTTCACAGCTTTAGACTATTCCAAGTTGTGTATTCATAATCACAGTCTAATGCCAGAACATTTTCGTCACCAAAAGAGAACACCTCTACACATTAGCAGTCACTAAAGTTCCCCTTTCCCCTAGCTGCGGCAATCACAAATCTGCTTTCTGTCTCTATCATTTTGCCTAATTTGGACAGTTTACATAAATGGAACCATACCATATGCAGCCTTTTATGTCTGGCTTCTATCATGTAGCATAATACTTTCAAGATTTATCCATGTCGCAGCATGTATTAAAATTTTATTTCATTTTTATGGCCTACTAATATTTCATTGATTGAGCATGCATTATTTTAAAAAATATATCTGTTCATTAACTGATGTCCATCAGTTGATAGATATTTCCACTTTTTTTGGTAATTATGAATAATGTTCTACACAAGGCCAGAAAATAACCACAGGCAAAACAATTTCCACAAAAAACACAAGCCTGGGTAGAGTTTGTGTTCGCATCAGACATCTTAATTTACATGACTTTTGGTAAAATCTTCAGAAGGCTATCACTCTAATAGGGAGGCTCCATTAGCATCAGATCAAAGGCTCCTCTAAACCTTTCCTGACAAAGCTTAAAAGCAAGCCTTAACAGGATCTATGCAATTCAAAACTTAACTGCTTGACAGAAACAACAGTAACACTATCTAAAATAATACATTTTTTAAGGTAATAAAATAATACAATACATAAAATAATACAAATATATCCAAAAACAAACAACGTAAAACTTACAGTCTCTGGCATTCAGCAAAACCTTACTAGGGGGAGAAAGAAGGCAATATGACACACACCAACAAGGAAACTCAGTCAAGAAGAACAGCTCTGAAATCACAGAGATAACGAGACTCGCAAACAAACAAACAAAAAAGAAGTTAAAAAAATGTTCCCCTTTTGGCCATAATGGATAACAGAAAGTAAAATTAGTGTGTCCTTTAAAACACGAAATATCCAGACAAATTATATACATATGAAGAAAGTTTCAGACATTGGACATCAGGCAACATAGAGGAATAGTCTCTAAGAGAAAAAAAAAAAAACAAACAACAAAAAAAACAAAACAAAAAAAACCCATGAGGTATAACTTAAGATTTCCTAGTTTACTATCTGGACAGAGATGCCAGGATGCAACCGTGAGACCAGGATCCCTAAGAGAGCTCCAAAGTCGATCTGAAATTAGGGAAAAAAGGTGATATTTGAAGAAGCCAAAGTGGCTAAAATCCGCAGGGCAGAGCAGCAGAGAGTAGAGAGCTGCGACGAGAAGAATGAGCTGTCCCAAGAGAAAAAGATGCAGCTAACTTCAGAGGGTTCCTCTCTATTTTTAGCTAAGTATCTGTCAATCAGTGTAGTCTATAAGAAAGCCACCTAAAGCTGGAAAATAAGTCAATGGAAATAAAAAATGCGCAAGTTATGAAACTTACATGTTTCATAATTCCGAGAAAATTCAGGTTTTCTCAACGAACAACAACAAAACTTTAATGGTCATGTTTTTCATAAGGACTTAAACATTTTCATATCTATTAGTATTACTGGTATCTGGTCACAATCCTGTCCCATTAGTCTTCGCGTATTTTTAAAAATTCTTGTTACTTTGGTTTTCTTTTGTAGATGTGTTTTATGTATCCTTGAAGTATGTATAGAAACATCTTTTCAACTTTTAATACTATTAGATATTTTTAATGTGGATCAAGAAGGTGTATAATAACTATCTCCTCTACACAAGTCTTCTATATGCTACAAAACCATGGGATTCTTTAAAATGCTTTCTTTAAATTGCATCTTTTAAAATTACTAGAATATTTGTGTCTCCCTTTTCATAAACGGAAGAAAACTTTAACATCTGTCTACATCCAACTCTGTCATTGTTAATACAAGCCAGTGCTTTGCATTCAAATTAGTTTAATTAGATTACTTACTTTATGTTAGTTTTTTTTCCCCCCAGAATAGTTCTTGATGTCTAGTCATGTAGTATCCTTCCAATTCTCCCCTACTTCATCTCCAAGTCTTCTGATCAGAGGCTGGTGAAACAACCTTCCCAGAGCTGTGATGTAGGAGGTGGAAGCAATTCCACAAAACAGCTTCTGAGGAAATATTAAATGATTTCACAGTAACATGAATGCAGCTACAAAGAGAACCACTATATGACCATGTAAATATTTAATACCAGAGCTTCTGACTCATTATCATATTATTTAGAAAACTATACCTTTTGGTCACCAAATTAAAATAGACTGATAACAAATTTAAAGCTAACGCTTTTAAAGTGGCTACTTGTTTTTCCTTTAGGGTCTGCATATTACAGATTATAGTTAATACTATATGATCTCATTAACATTTTCTTCTTGAAATACACTTTTTGCATTTTAAGCGTAATTATTCTATTCATAAAATTGTAATTTTTTAAATACTGAATATCCCTTTTCAAATGATATCACACCAGATCCAAATAAGGTTGGCATTAAGTGTTTGTTGGAATGTTGAAAGTTCACATAATAACCATTCTTATTTTTCTGCTTGCAATGTACTATATGACAAGCATACATTTCATAATTCATAATTGCATGAATTATGCTATAACTTTTATATAAAACAAGTGTGACTTTTTTCAAATAAGTATATTTATTATATCCTTCATTAATAGTGGTTCTGTAGCATTTTTGTTTTTACAAAGACCTTTAAGACATATTATTTTATTTTTTCTAATTATTCCCTGGATTGTATATCAATCTATTTTGTTTTTAGGAAAATTGAGGTTCTCAAAAGTTAAATCATTTGCATAAAGCCACAGTCCTAGTGACCAAGTCAGAGCTCAAATTCAGACTTTATCTAGAAGATCTCATTGTACTTCACTCTGCCACTCTTCCTTCATTACTACTTTAGTTCTGGCTATACTCTGAATTAATACAATTCTCATTAGATCTCTTCATCTCCCAGCTGTCAGAAATTAATTTGGACTTCTGGAATTGGCAGGGACAAATCTCTTCTCTCCCAGTATAAAGAAAGCCAGTTGATATTACATTTTTGAGCTTGAAGGAAGCGTGATGCTATATTAATCATCATATTGAAAACAAACAAGTTTTCCATTTAAATGATTGAATTTCACTAAGCTAGTAAGCTGAAGCTAATACTCACCAAATACTAAATCCTCCAGCAACACTGCGCACCCTATGCAGGTAAGTACTAACTGCTCAGCTGGAAAGGACGTTCCTTTCTTTCACACATAATGTAAGAACATTCAAGTCATTGTCCAGTAAGGTTACTTTTAAAGATCACTATAAATCTTGAGTGGTACACTTTATGAAATATGTTGAAGACCTAGAAAATGATTTCTGGCAAAAATGTAAGAGCTAAGTATATTCGTTGTGATTTAGGAAATGCATTATCTAACCCTGAAGAAACTGCTTCTGTAATTGTTTCGATTTTTTGTTTGCTTGTTTGTTTAAAAGTAGAATAAAATAAAATTGCAAATGAGACAAATCTTTTAAATATTTATGTTCATAGCTAATTAAATACATCTAAAATCGTGTTAATAAAAACTCTGCTATTCAGAATGTTGTTAAAAACATATATTTCAATTTCACCAAGCATAGGAATAACTATCAACAAGGTTACTCTCTCTCTCTCTCTCTCTCTCTCTATATATATATATATATATATATATATATATATACACTATATTATATATGTACTGTTAGTATATATATGTTAATCTTATTGATTCAATAGCTCACTAACAACAAAATTAGCATATATATTCAATAACATTTATATATAACATATATAAAACATGTATTTATATATAACATATACAAAACATATGTTATATATATATATATGTTAGTGAGTTACTGAATTTCACTAAGATAGTAAGCTGAAACTAAGTCTCACCAAATACCTAACCCTTCAGCTATCCTGCACACCCTATGTAGATAAACACTAACTGCTCAACTGAAAAAGACATTCCTTTCTTTCACACGTAATGTAAGAACATTCAAGTCATTGTCCAGTAAGTTTATTCATACCTATACCAGAATTCAGATTTGTTTGTGTATGTATATATATATCTGGATGAGACCATCATTTATTAAAAAGTTGTATTATGTAACATTCCAGTTTCTTTGTCACAAGACATAAATTGAACTTAATTACTTCTTCATTTTGGAAAATATAACTATTTCTAACCCTTTCTCTTAGGTTTGATATCTTTATCGTCTTATTTAAGATATCAGTTGGAAAGATGTAGACAAAAATCTAGCTCTGGATCTAGAACGAAAGGGGTAACAGCTGGTTCTAAAATCTTTCTCTAGTCTCAGAAAAGCCTGAGGCTTTAAGCTTTGATCTGCTTTCCTCTACAATGAATTCAGGAGATTATTAGGAGCATACCTATACCAGATCCAAGATCAATGAAACTCAGGCCAAGAATGTACACCTGCTCTGTGGTGGGCAGCGTTTTTTAAACTGAGAATGAACACTGAGACACAGCTGCCCTGGAGGATGGTGGAGATGGGGCATGTCTTCTGTGCTCCAGAGATTGTGAGGAAGGCCTCTTGTCCACACCTCTGGGGTTTAAGCCTTCAAGGGACTCTAGAGCTCTGAGCTGAAATCGTAGGCACAGACTCAGCCTTATCTCTCGTGACTGAGTACATACCAAATTCAGGATGACTTGGACATCAGATCATAGGCCTAGGAGTCAGAAGACTCCTGCTGTGTTGATTCAGGAAAGGCTTAGTATTTTCTGTTCTCCATGCTGCCTTATAAGTAAATATATTTGGTGCTGAACATAGATCCCTGTGACGTTTCCATGTGGTTATAAATCTGAATCCAAGATCACTGTTAATACGGTAAAACTGGTACTTCAAGAAGGCTAATACTCTTTATTCCTATATGTTGGAATATTTATCTTGTATTTTCTTACATTATTTAAGTTTCTGTTAATACTATGACTCTGCATCAAATAAACACCACTCACCTTCTTCTCCAACACATTCACATAAAGCATTCATGCCCATGCTCTGAAGCTCCAACATAACTTTGAGTTGACTAGAAAGAGAATATATCTTGAGCCTTATTCAAATGTGTTTAGTCAAAAGTGTTATTGGAGAGCATAGCAGCCTTCAAAATTTAATGGACTTCACATATCAGCAGAAGTTACAAGTTCAGAGACAGGGTCATATCCCTTCACTACTTACTGAATAGTTTATAGAGGAGGACAAAAAGGTTCTTTTTTAACAAGCATTTCCTGTGATTTTAATACCTTCAAAGTGCATACATTTCCATTATTTTTAGTCTTCTAGTTTTATTATTTTTATGTGGAAAAATTTAAGAATTGGGGGGGGAAAAAACCCATGAGATAATCTCTCTGTATATTACTATTTCCTAAGAGGCTGATGGAAATGGTTGAATAACGTGCAGTGTAACATAGTGTCATGAGCCACATAACTATGCTTTGGCCATTGACAGACCACACATACAATGGTGTCTTAGATTATAGTGGTACTGAAAAATTATTGTCACCTACTAATGGATTGATGATCTTTACCCTGCCAGGTGAATGTGTATGCTTCTGTCTTAGTTTTCAATAAAAAAGTTTAAAAAAAAATTTTGAAATAGAAAAAACATACACAGTAAGGATGTAAAGAAGAAAACATTTTTGTACGACTGTACAATACGTTTTCATTTTAATCTAAATGTCATTAAAAAAGAGTCAAAAAGATAAGTAAAAGTTTACAAGGTAAAAATTTTACAGTAAGGTAAGGTTATTATTGAAGAAAGAATTTTTTATATTAACTTTAAGTAACCTAAGTGTGCAGTGCTTATAAAGCCTGCAGTAGTATGTAGTAATGTCCTGGCCTTCACATTCACTCACCACTCACTCACTGACATGCCCAGAGCAATTTTTAGGCCTATAGGCTCCATTCATGGTAAGTGCTATATACAGGTGTATCATATTTTATTTCTTATAACATATTTTATGCTATCTTTTCTATATTTATATATGATACTCAAATACCACTATGTTACGATGGCCTACAGTATTCAATATAGTCACATGCTGTACAGGCCTGTAGCCCAGGAGTAGTAGGTGGTGCCATATAGCCTGGGTGTGTAGTAGGCTATGCCATCTAGCTTATTGTCAGTTCCCTCTAGGATGTTTGCACAATGACCAGATCACCTAATAATGCATTTCTCAGAATGTATCCCTGTTGTTAAGTGGCACATGACTGCAAAAACAAGCTTTGATATTCAGTGTTTTTTTATATTAATTGATAATAATTCAGCTTTTATCCTTCGTAAGCATGTTGTTTTGACTGTTTCTGTGTAGAATATTTTGGCATCATGGATGTATATTAAATATACCTAAATTTCATTATCTGTCTGTGCAAGAAAACAGATTTGTAGTGAGGAATATTGTTGGGAAGCAATAGGAAAGGCAAACAAAAATTGGTTGTGTGAGGAAAGTAAAGAATAGCTAAGTTCTTGGTCAAATATATAGCCTAACCTCAAATTTAAACAGCACCATGTTAAAATTACATTTTTGGAAAACACAGAGAGTACATGTATCCTTACCACAAAAATAATCACTGGGTGAAGTAATGTATTTGTTAATTATCTAAATACTCCACAGTGTATAGATCTTTCAAAACATTGTGTTGTACATGATAAATACAAACAAAAATTGTGCTGAAGAACTAAAGGTATTTTCTTCTTTTTCTGTGACACAATATTATTTTCTGTGAAATCTATTGCTGTATTGGAAATCCCCACAGTCCAGAGTTACAATTGGAAATCATTGGGTAGAAAAATAAGGGGACGATGAATATAATTTATTGAACACACACACACACACACACACACATATGATCATATTTAAATATAGATATATTAAGTGTGTGTATGTGTGTGTGTGTGTGTGTATGGACACGTCCATACACATCTAACTCTTCACACAACACTGGACATAGGCATTAAGCTTTCTAGATGAGAAATTTAGGGTTCAGGATAGTTAAATAACTTACTTGTAGTTACTCAGCTAGTGCTCCACACCCATTTTTTGCTCTTCCCACATATAAATGTTGCTGAAACAGTAGGAGTTCAGTTTAGGTCCTGCTGCTTGCTTCACAGAAACTCTGTTACTGGGGAAATGAGTATTGCCAGGAAAAAAGACTTTAATTGGTTGCCATAGCTGAGGAGATGAGAGATCAGTATCAAATCCATCTCCTTGACTGAGTAAAATTAGGGGTTTATATAGCAGGGAAGAAACATAACCATATGCGGCAAAACAGGAATTAAGGAGGCATAAGCAAGAGGAGATGTCCTCAGGAAGCAGGTGGTCATGCAGGCAATTGTAGTGGGTGAAGGGTTTGGCATCTTACTGAATGCAATGATCTGGTACATTTCAGCTCCTTGATTCTGTCTGCAAGGCTTGATGATTCGTTTCCTGACAAATGAACTCAGATAACACAAATGTAACTTTCTTAAGTTTTAAAACTTGATGGATCTATTATTATGTTTATTCAAAGAAATAATAAACATTAGCTCAATGGGACAATTGGTCCAGTTTCATAAACACAGATGGCCTAAGCCTTATTATTGGCAAAGAAATTAAAAAAAAATACCAGACAGACATAAAACCATATTATTATTGAAGATCCAAATGATGCCTTAAAGTCAGATCCAATTAACTGAGATAAATTCAATGAGTTTCTCTTCTTTGGCAGAAAGGTAAATAAAATAATTAAAATAAAGAGCTCAATGGAAAATAAGTTGTTCCCTCCAATGTCTTGGAAAAATAAGACACACGTAAACAAATAACTTCAATTCCATATTTCATATTGCAAGTAAGTATTCTGGGTTGCAGAAAGAGGAAAACTCTAACACTGCCTGTGTTTGCCAAGGAAGACTTTACAGGGGAGGTATCCTTTTGGTGGGTATTCAAGACAAGGTAAGGATTTGTTAGTTGTAGAGAGAAGTTCTTTCCTTGCCTGCACAAGAAAAATGACATTCTTTATTGATACTAGTAAGGATGAAAAATTGTGCATAATCTGAGTTCACATTAATTTTTATAATCCATTTAAATGACTGCATTTCTAGATAATTCTGTAACTTGTGAACCATGAAAGTTTAGTGATTAACAGTTCATTGGAAAGCATTAATTTACATCTCTAAAGTGAGAAAGAGGAGACTCTTTTTCATTTATCAATTTTCTCCATCTAAATGGACCTCAGCCTTGCAGAAAGGACTTCATGGCTTTGTCCTTTCTCTTACTGATACCTGTTGGCTGATACTGAATTTAGGGAGACCCAGGATAGATTAATTAAATTAACAGAACCTTTTGCAAAGTCATCCTGGGGGCAATTTAGTCTTTTTTTTCTTTTTCTGTTTAGCCAGTTGAGAAATAAAATTCAGGCACAACGTTATAAAACACTGTTTTAATTAAATCCAAGGAGGAATGTAGCCTTGGTTTCTTGCTTAACTCCCTTAATTATGTAAATTAATTTTAAAAGTGATAGTAACTTTGTTTTATGAAAGTCAATATGTTTTTGTAAAGTTACTTTACACTGCCCATCAGGAGAAACATCACAAGTCAAATTTTGCTTAATTCATTTCTTTTGATCAGTAAATAAAGTCTCAAAGTAAGATGAGGCCATTTTCAAGAACTTATTGAATTTAAAAAAAATTGGAAATGAGTTTAAATAAGAAAGTGTTATAATTTTTCAAAGCAAGATAGAGCACAACCCCATAGTTATGTATCCAAATACACTTCTGAAGAAATACATGAACATACATTGAGGTAAATGCTATAGTGTGGCCTACCTCTTTCCTAATATATGCATGTATATATATAGATTATACTTCTTGAACTTTTTTAACGTATGTGTATATATGTAAAAAACTTTGAAAAAGGTTTTTGAAAAAATGAACATTTTTACATATGTGTATATAATATACATGTATGTATATATATTATATAACATATGTTTATTATATTCACATACATATATAAGAAATTATATGTATATATAGCACACATTTATATATACATATACACACACACATAGGTATATTAGGAAAGAGGTAGAGCATACTATATTATACATAAATACTATATATAAAAAATAAATATTTATAAAAATATATATTTATAGTAACATATATAGTATATTATAAATTTATATAAATATATATTTACAGTAATATACAGTATATATAAATATGTTAGGAAAAAGGTAGAGCATACCATAGCATTTGCCTCAGTGAGGTAAAGCAAATGTAATAAAAGGAGTCTACCTCTTTCTTAATATACATATGTGTGTATAATGCACATATGTGTGCGTGTGTCTATGTATGTATATGCACACATATATAAGGAAACAGGTAGAGCAAACTTACTTATTAAAATTATGTATATGCACATACACATATATATATGTGTGTGCATATACATAATTTTAATAATGTGAAAGTATTATTAAGAAAAATCAGCAATAAATAACTGGATTGCTTTCTATTGTAAAAACCTTTTACATCTCTTCAGATATCTAAATAATTACTGAAATTGCCTTCCTCAAAAAGAGAGGTGAATGGCTTCAATCTTTGTCAACTTATTCTTTCTCATCCCCACATATAACAAAGAAATACAGATCTATATGCATCATAAGTTGCAAAATTTTAACTCGTTTATAGTTTCTATGTATAAAATTGACTTAATTACTGTTTAAAACTTCATGAATCTGAAACAATTTCACTATGCCAAGAAAATGTGATTGAATCAAAATATTTACTCTGATATATCTGTAGGCACCAACAGCCTAATTGAACAAGATTAGGAACTCTTCCTATTGGTGTGACATTATACAGGACATCTAATCAGTGTCTAAAGGACCTGAAAGTGTTACTTTGAAAAAGATTAATGCATAGAAGAAAGAGACTGTGAGCGCAAGAGAGAAAAAAATATGTTCAGACAAAAAGTTTAGACACTTACATATCTGAATATTCTTTCTCCTCTCTGTCTCTTTCCTATATATGTAAATAACAAATATATACGTTCTTGTACTTTATTATCACTTTGCACGTTTAGGCTGCATTGTGGGAATAGTGCATGAGTTTGATGATTAATTAGTTATATTTATGAAATTCACTGTTCACTGAATAAATGTAGGTAGATAGATACACAGGCTACTTGAACATGTCAATATGAACAGTGTTTGAGATAATGGATTTCCAACTCATAGTCCTGAATTTCTCACACTTCCAACAATTTTACCCACTATTTAATATTGTCATTTATAATAAAACCCTGTCAAAAGAAAGCATAACTAAAATTGATTTTATTTCAGCATTGTATGGAATAGTGAAAGATCAGGATTCGGGATGTGGTTTAACAGCCTGTTTGGTGGAAAAAATATGAACCTCAGGGCCATATCTGGATTGAATATTTGCTTTATCACTTTGAGCTCACATAACCTGAGGAAAGTTACCTAACGACTCTGAAATACAGCATTCATATAAACAAAAAGGGGATATCATGTGTGAGATGTTACTTCATACTCTATAAATATCAGTTAACTTTCGAGTCCTTAGAATTGCTTTTTTTGTTGAATACATATATATGTATATATACACACATACTTATGTATATTTAAACACATATATATGTAACCAATCATATGGAAGTTTCCCATTAAAAGAGATATATAGAGAGAGAGACATAAAATCACTACAGTGACAATGATTTTTAAATTTTGTTTTGATGTTTACATCTGCTTCACTGTTGAGGACTGAGAAATTATCTACTTAATGTAGTCTGAGGAGATAGTCATAGCATATGAGAAACAAAATGTAAGTTTTATATCATCTTGTTTATATTACTAAAAAAGGATCAATGACAAAAATATCTGTTAAAGAGTGGTTTTCTTACTCTTTCACTGTTCATTACATCTACAAGTTCTCCTTTAGGGTTGAATTTATTACTTCTGTGACTACATTTGCCTTGATATGTCTCTAATTTTCTATCTTGTCTATTGCATATTTTGCTATCAGATTAGGACCTAAGCCCCTGTGTCTCAGCGCCTTTATCTTCATAAGGAGAATTCACCTCTGTAACAATGGAAAATTGTAGAACTGAATTCAGAAAAGGGGAGAAAGAGTTCATAAGATTACGCATTAAATTTTTAATATTTCTTGCACAGAATAACTTTCCGAGTGTTCATAACTATAATATTCTTGTCATTATCATTGACTACATTCCAAGGGACTATCTGGTACTAAGATCAATTAAAGCAATCACTATTTATTTTCTGAAGTATATATAAGTTAAAAAGTATTTATTCTTGGCTGGGCACGGTGGCTCATGCCTGTAATCCCAGCACTTTGGGAGGCCGAGGCGGGTGGATCACGAGGTCAAGAGATCGAGACCATCTTGGTCAACGTGGTGGAACCCCGTCTCTACTAAAACTACAAAAAATTAGCTGGGCATGGTGGCACATGCCTGTAATCCCAGCTACTCAGGAGGCTGAGGCAGGAGAATTGCCTGAACCCAAGAGGCGGAGGTTGCAGTGAGCCGAGATCGCGCCATTGCACTCCAGCCTGGGTAACAAGAGCAAAACTCCTTCTAAAAAAAAAAAAAAAAAAAAAAAAAAAAGTATTTATTTTTATAAAACAAGGCTACAATTGCTCAATCCAATAATTTTTGTCACGTTTTTTCCATGCTTTTCTGATGCTAATGAGAAGTTAAACTTATGATAGGTGGGGTATCTAAACTTCCCACACAGGCTGAGAGCAGAGCCTCATGCCTGTAATCCCAGAAGTTTTGGAGGCCAGGGCAGGGGGATTGCTTGAGGCCGGGAGTTTGATCAACCTGGTCAACAAAGTGAGATCCTGTATCCACAAAAAAATGAAAAGAAGTCACTGGTGTGGTGATACACACCAGTAGTCCGAGGTATTCAGGAGCCTCAGGTAAGAAGATTGCTGGAATTTGAGACTGTAGTGATTCATGACTATGTCACTGCCCTCCAAGTTGGGTCACAGAAAGAGAACCTGTCTCAAAGAAATATATAAAAATGAATAAACTTCCCATAAGCCAAAAAACGGTGTTTATCTAATTAACATCTTCCTATAAAATTGAAACCAACACCATTTTTTCTCATTCTAAAAAATTTCCACTAAAACTAGGCATGTCAGTGTATGTCAAAAGCATGTTAATAAACCTAAATAGGATATTTTAGGTATGTGTGTACATCTTTTTTTCTGGAAAACACTGATGCCATCAATCTAGCAAAAATAATTTCATCTCATTTTCGTAAATTCACATCAATTTATCTGCTTCATGCACTGAAAATCTAGTTATATGAATGCAGTCAAATAAAAATTATTCACATTTTTTAGATTTAATTTTTTAAAAAGCTAACTTTATATTTTGACATTTGCCAAAAGTTCACTTACAAACCAATATCTTGTGGGTAGTTAGAAAATAATAAAACTAGAGAAACTAAAACTCTATTAGAGTTATAATTGCATATAAATAAATATATAAATATAAAAAAATAGATTGTTACAAAGTGGCAGAAACGTTCTTGAGTGTAAACTCATGCAAAGGATGCTACAATTCCACTCCTTAGGGCACACAGATTGCTTTAAAACCACTTCTAAATTTAATTTCAGAATAACGATATCTAGGGAAGTACATATATTTTTTTGCCTATTTTTATTATACAAAATGTGTAAGAGACCAAACAGTGGTGAAGTCCTAAGTTCTCAACTTTCATCACGAAGTGGTTTATGATGCATTCTGAACAGTCAACAAGTGAAAGTTTTCAACACTTTTATTTAACCATTTAAGCAGCATACATTTGCAATGCTAAATATAAGGCCATGGAAAATCAACACTAGTATATTATTTGTGCTTAAGTATTAATTGCTTGAGGATATAAAATGTTAATATTCTTTATTTTTACACTAGCCAACTGAAGTGGAAAATTGAGATCATTCCCACAAGCAGAATTCACATTTGCTTCAATTATGTGGCTACTACAGATGAAAATAACTTTTATGTCATAATTACTTACATCATTCAACTTTACATCTTGATGCAACTTTGGTATGCTAGTTCCAATGATGGGGAATTTTAAAAAATACACTTTGTTGTACTTTATGGAGACTTATGTTCTAAAATTAAGTCCAGGAATCTTAGATATCAAAATACATGCTTTCTTATTGGAAGAAATAAGGTAACTGTTTCAAAATTATCGTAATAAGGTATAAGCCAGTGATGACTTATAATAGAAGTAAGCATCTCAAAGACAGTCTTAAAAATTGATTCTTTTAAAGGTCATTGTTGAAATACCTAATGCAACCAGATCAAATTTTGGAAGTAAATATCAGCAGTTACTTGCCAGAACATGTGGTTTAAAGATTTCTTACACAAGGCAACATGTTGCACAGCTTTACAAGGGCATAAATATAATTTAGAACACACAGTGATCTAAACCCTAACCTGATTTGCGACACTGTCTAAGTAGAAGAAAAAAAAGCAACAAGGTTTTCCCCAGTGATTGGAATGCTTAATGCTAACTTTGTGAGCCTGAGATTTTTAAAATTTATCCTGTTTTATAAAGAAGATTTCCTTCCATTATTGTTCAATTTTTTCACATTACATTTCAATAGCATTAATCTTTGAGACACATTTTGGATATTTAACTTTTCAAATTTTGTCCCTAGCTGAGATAAAGGACATATTTTCCCCCAAATCTTAGGAGACTGGTTTACACTGATGCCCAAATGTGTGTGTGTGTGTGTGTGTGTGTGTGTGTGTGTCTGTGTGTGTGTTTTAATAAAGTAAGACAAATACGTTAGCGTAAGTGCTCTTTTAAAAAACATCTAGAACTTTGAGAGTTGAGAGTCTGTTTAAAAACACAATTGCCATAAATTACATTGTGATTGTATAGTGTGTTTATATATATATATACAGATACACACATACACACACACACACACACACATACACAGTTAATAGACTGTGCTATACAATAAATGTTAGTGTATCAATCAAGTCACCAAAGAGAATTGCATTATTAACATCCATTAACTTTGTAACAGATAACTTAATTGTACAAATAACCCAAAACTATGTAATTAGGATGTGATTATATTCGAATTTCTTTAAGGCAAGATGAACTTATAGTTAAAGCAACTGGTGCAAACAAAAAGGAAAATGTGAAATGAGGTTATACATCAAATATTAAATACTTATTCTCCTTTGTCACTAAGTGTAAAGAGATTGTTCAATTGCCTGCGTTATATAACAATTTTCTATTAAATGGCTTTGTAAAATTAAGCCCTCATGTAGTTTTTTAACTCATTATAGTCAAGATGTTCCACATTATTTGGGGATGACAGAACTGGTTCTTTGTTTCTTTAGTTATATTTACATTTAATAAGCTAGAATAATAAGTGTAAGCATTGGTGTTTATAAGTGTAATTTCTGTGGGAGAGGGTAAGTAACCACTTATGAAAGACTAATTAGTCATATACATATTTTTTGTTTTTACAAAAAAAGATGTTGAGGATATCAACATCTGAAAGCAGCTGATGAAAGCTTAACTATTCGTTCCGGGTGAAGAGCTGAACAAAGCAGTTTCTTTCTGATTATCTCTATACTTCAAACTACTGGGAAGGAACATCCATACTTACAAAGAAAGTTTATTGGAAAGGTAATTTTATTTTTAGCACATCTTGTTTTTTTAGTGTGGTAGATAATTTTCCTTTCACTCAAAGTTATGCACAATTTAAAAATTTGTGTACGTTTTATTTTAAACAAAGTAGTTTAACAAATACATTCACATCAGATAAATGTATCTTAACCCTGATTTATTAACTATAATACAATAGGAAGTAATAGGTTAAATTATCTAACTCCTAAATCATTATGAGTTACGGCAGCACAAATCTATGATGCTACTGATAGGGTGGGTCTAGTCAGAAAAGGGTGGGTCACCAGCGAAACCCCACCCTCAAGCCAAAAAGCCTGAAACTGTGCCAAAAGTGAGAACTTGTATCCCTGATTTCTTGCTCAAATGTTGCCTTTTCCTAAACTACCCGCAGCTCGCCCCACAGCCATCCTGTGCCTATTAGCCACTACAACCGGCTAATTTTTCTATTTTTAGTAGAGACGGAGTTTCACCAAGTTGGTCAGGCTGGTCTCAAACTCCTGACCTCAGGTGATCAGCCAGGCTTAGCCTCCAAAAGGGCTGGGATTACAGGCTTGAGCCATCGTGCCCAGGTGGGTTCAGGTTTTATAGCAAAAGTTTCCAGACAGGTTCCCAGTTAGTTTTGTTTATGCAAATAAAGAATTCGAACTCAGTTGATTGGTCCACACAACCGAATTCTGATTGGTCAATATAGCTGAGCTCTGTCTGAGTGGCAGGGGCAGGTAAGCTCTGATTATTTGGTTCAGGTGAACTCTGACTGGTTCCTCTCCAATCCCCAAATCGTAAGTCTCTGTCAGATGTTTCTTTCAAAGACTTACTGTGGGGAGAAGCGGGTTCTCACTGTAATTTATCTTGGCACTGACAACAGGAGCTGGTTTGGCTGCTTGCAGACAAAGAGGTCCTGTGATCATTTTACAAAATCTTTCTGAGAACGTAGTATGTGACTGCCTCCCTCACCCAGCTGTCTGGTTCTGTTTTAACTCACTTTAGTTAGCCAGGGAGAGTCCATGTCGTCTGTTGGCTAGTGATGCTTAAACATTGTTCAGGACTCTATTATTCGTATGCGAAGATTTTGGCAAGGTTTGGTCCTTGGAGACACTGAGATTAAAAAAAAAAAAATCCTGTGAAACAATTCTTCATTGCATTTTAACACTGTGGTGACACAAGTACGTCAATTACAATGTAAAGTAAGTTCCATGGGACTAACAGGTTTCTCTGGTGAGCCCAGGTCATGCTTTCTGAGTTGTTCACCGGATATTCTGGGACTGAACGGTTAGGTAAGGGCTCCTATGATATTTGAAAACTCACAGAAAGCTGTATGGCAATAATAACGGGGAGCTTAAGAAACAAAATACTTGCAGACTGAAAATAGCATTTTAATGTTTTCTTTCAATAAATAAAAAATAACGGAGTGTTTCCATGTCAAGCATTTATTGACTCATCCTTTATTATGTCTAGTACTCTTTGTTAAATGAACTGAGTGGTTAAGAGCAACCGAATGGATTTTCAATGGATATACAGACAGGATCAAAATTTTAAAGGACTACCAAATTGCTACTCATTCATTGTAAAAGTATAATGCATATTTTAGGTTATTTCTTTATTTATTTTTTGGTTTTGGTTTTGCACTTGATTGGCAATTAAGGACTACAATTTGGCAGGTAAAGGGCATCAGGACTCCTTGTTTCTTTCATGGAGTTTATCAACAATTATTTCCCTCCTAATTTCCATAATTTCTTAGTGTGTGCAGAGAGAATGAAATAAATAAATAAACATATTGCATTTTTTTCACAATTGATATAAATAAAGTCTTAGGGTTTTCTTTGAAAGCTTTAGCATGGGGAAATGGTTTGAAAAATTCATGAATTTCGTAGTCATGTGTTGGTTTTAATTTGAGGGTTTTCTGCTTCTAGATTATCTGTTACCTAAGGACAACAACCCAGCAGTTTTTTCATTTTTTCAAGTCTTTAGAAATGTGCTTTGTTGCTCTGTTGCTTCTTTTTCTTCTATTTTTCAATTCCAAATTACATTCGTGGGAAATAGAGCCTAACTGTATTTTGGAAAAGTTTTATCTTATTGTGCAATTCTCAACACATAAAAAAGCATGCATTTAGAACTATTACTGAATTTAGGAGGGTTATTCACAGAGATTTTTTAAAATACGTATTCCATCCTTTGTATTTCTATGACTATTGTCTTATTTCAATTTCTCATTAATTTTCAAATTGGCTTATTAAAACACTTTGGTACTTGAAACAATATTACCAGTTTCTCCAGCTACTGATGTGTTACTGCATTGCTTCCAGCTTATTTTGTGTGGGTTTTTTCTTTTTTCCAGTTTAGTTGAAACATTTGAGCATGAGCAATGTGTCATATGTGCATTTGCATAAACCCGTTAACTCTACTTTTCATGTACCCCCTGTGGTTTGCTGCTTTATGAAAAGTAGTTTGGGTATGCTACCATCTGTGGGGCTTGCTTTCAGAAAATGTAAAAACCACTGACATCAACTCCATTAGGGGAAGCACTTTCAAGTTTAGAGGATTTTGGTCTTGCCTACCTCCTTATCCTGCAAGCTTCTGCTGTTGAAACTGACCGTAAGTTTTGCTGATTCTGCCAGAAGAATAATCTCTCCTCCGTTTGGATAAATCTCTCATTCAGCGTTTTTGGTGGAGATTTGACATGAGAAAGGTGTTTGTTCTCATTTGCGTTTGTTACCAAGCACTGTCTGTCCTTGAGGACAGCCATGGGAAAAATTAGCACTCTCACCTTGTTGCCCTCGTTTCTGCCTTGCTTAGAATAGAGGCTATTGCCATGTACCGAAAATCTGACTTTGGTCAAGTTATCATTTTTGCTTTGCTAAGTCAGGGATATAGGTTTGGCTTCCTGAAAGCTATCACTAATCATATGTTATCAACCCCAGAACAATTCAAAGCTTATCTTGTTCTCTAACCATGTATTAAAGAATCTTCCCTATTCAAAGTCCATTCCAAACTCACCTGTAATTATTTATTCTCACAGGCTAACTTTAAGCCAAATAAACCCGACACCATTTCTTGACTATCCTCCTGGTGGCTTTTTTTTTTTTTTTTTTTTTTTTTTTCCAAATATTTGCTCAGTTTTTGTTTTTTAATTAAAATACGTTTTCTTTCATGATCCCAACTCACCCAGATTCTACTACTGTTTGACTGTTTGTCGGTCTTGCCACCTTAAAGGATTATCCTCTTTGTATTCCTTGTGCACATTTAAAAAAAATTATACCACACTTTCTGTCTTCTCATAGAAGACTTACATGTAATATTTGACTACCAAGTTTAGGTAGCAGCATATTCTTTTGACAAATTCAAACACCTAGCCCAGCTTCAGATACATTGTGAAGTTCAATAAAAATTACAGTAAATTGTTTCTTAAGAGTTTCTTTTTTCATATAATTACGTGTGAATGATTATTTTACAATCCATGACATTTTGCAATTGCAGTGGCTAAATAGCAGGTGTAAACCAGTTGTCCTGGCCTATGCATGTGAAAACTCAGTCAAACTTGTTAGATTTTCATCACTGCAATCAAGTTGTGTGGATTGTTGTTACTTTTTGTGTTGGTTTAATTACCATTTAAAATCTTTCAAATATTTCAAAATGTCTTGTCATTGAAACGAAAAGTTATTGTGTTCACAGGAAAAGAAAGGGAGCATTGGGGCATAACATTGATATGAGTGAAACAAATAGTCTTCATAGAGAGAATGACAGTTACTCCATATTTTCTTGCAAAGCCACATCCAAGTGCTTTGTGGTAAGAAAGGAAAATACCTGCAAGCAGATAATGTTTAACTATTGACATACATGTAAAATGAATGCCAATCCCAGGCTAGGGATTATAAACTAAATAGAGATAAAAATCACAAAATCCCTTGAAATAGACAAAAGAAACCACAAAGTAATGAGAGGATTATGTGACTGATTTATGTGTTACATAGGCTTATTAATTTATTCTAGACTTGAATTCACGAAGTTTTTCCTTTATAAGTGATTCATAAAATAATGGTATAACTTATGATTGATTACTTATTATAGTCAAAGCTTATGCTGAGTGAATAAAGAGATGAAAGGATAAATGATAAAATTTCATCTAGATAATACAATTCTGAAATTATGTTCACAATACTGCAAATAATTATTTTGAGACATGATTTAGGTTATACTTTCTCAGGTTAGCCAAAATACAGAAAACCCAACACATGTCGAAACTAAATAATTCCTTACTACCAAAAGGAAACAAGGTATTCTTTTGAAATCTAGTGCATACATGTGTCTATGTATGTGTGTGCATGTATATGAAATATAATTGTAGATGTACAATTTGTCTATCATTTGATTATACTGGTACTTCACACCATGAAATGGAGATAAGCAAATGTTTTTCTTAGTATGAGCATTCAGAATTCAGAAGATGATCTGCTGTCAAATATACTTATTTTTCTAGTGGCTCAACACATGGAAAGCAATTATTTTCCAAATTTCCCAATTCAATGTGCTATGTAAATATTTAATAACTACAAAATACTACTGGTGGCTCTATCACAATCCAAGCTACAATATTACTTATAAGAAATACATGACATAAAATAACATTTACAAGTATGTTTCTTTGACCTATGTACACTAAAATATATTTGTTGAGTAGTATCTCTGTGTTTAAATGAATAATTTTAACAGTGGAAACAGATGTGGGTTTTGTCTACACCTGTGCCCTCAGTGAGAGTTTCTTGAGTATTTCCACTGCCATTTGTATTTTAGAAACAGCATTCTCAGTTTCTTTTCTCCTTGGTTAATGTTAACATCTATCTGCTTTCCCTACTCCTTTAGTATTAACTCCAAACTAGTACTCACTCCAAACATGTGGGGAATGATGACTTATTTATCACTTTAGAAACATAACCAAAACCAAATTGTTTTATGATGCTTTGATGTCACTCTTGACCTCCTGATGATCCACTAAAATTTAAAGATTTTGTTGAAAAATAAAACCCTTAAATGAGGACAGTATTAGTAAAACATATATATATATATATATATATATATATATATATATATATATATGTCCTCATCTAAGGACAGTATGTTCTATGTTTTACTTATATATATATATATATATATAATATATATGTTTTACTTTCTCTCTCTCTATATATATATATATATAGAGAGAGTGTGTGTGTGTATATATATATATATAGTATTTTGTATATATATATACAGTATTTTGTATATATATATATAGAGAGAGAGTATATATATATATACACACAGTATTTTGTATACATATATATGTTTACAAGGATTTGTCTTTGACATGTGCACACTAAAATGTATTTGTGTACATATATATGTTTTACTAATACAATATATATATAATTAAATTGGTATATATCTGTTTTATTAATAGATATATATAGTTAATTGTTATATTTATAGTTATATATATTTATAGTTAAACTATACATATATATGTGTGTGTGTGTGTATATATATATATATGTATATATATATGTAGTTAAATTGATCTGAATTTGGAATTAAGGGGAATTTTAGTTGTGAGGGAATGAGAGGAAGAAGTAAAAAGAGATTGCCAGGACACTTGGGGTGTGCCTTAAAGACTTTCAAGAACAGAGATGTCTAATGTGAAGTTGGCTATGCTTCTGAAGATAGCCTTCTCCCCATAAATATTCCTCCTTCCTTTCCAAGCCTCTACTTCCTCTCTTCACTTGACCCACACTCCACCTCAGCTATCTCAGTGATCTTCAGTAAACACTGTTGCAGAGAATTATTAAAAGAAAAAAATGAAGGATTCCATGTGTGTCTGGAGGTGCAGGACATGGTTAGGTTTTACATACAGGTCTGAGATATAGGACACCCATGAGGGGCAAAACATATAGAAGAGCTGATCAGCCCATCAGAGAACCTGATTCTGCAGAAGAGGAAAAGCTCTAGAGAATTTCATGAAAATGAAAGCCCCTGAAGAATCCAAAGAAATCTGAAGGCAGGCATGGAACTTCTACTAGGTGTGTAATTCCAATGGTTCAACAGTTGAGCTGACAGATTAGAGATGAGCTTTTTTTTCTCAAAAACAATAAAACCTCAAAAGACACATTGACTATATTCATAAGACAAGAGCAAGGAACTGGGCTGAACTGGCCTACCTAGACCACCAAGTTGTCTGGTCTATGCCAATTACATTTTGATAGAAGATTATTCATGCAAAGATCAGTTATGTCAAGTGCATAAATATGAGTAGAATAAAACAACAATCTAGAAAGTGATGTATATTTTTAAAGAATAACTGTATGTTAATATGTTGATTTTCAAAGTAATGATGAACATGTTTTCATAGATATAGTGAGAAAAAAATTAGTTATAAAACATGTAATACTTAGAACTAATGCATTTAGTCGTCAGTCAAATTCTCTTGACTTCTTTTGAGAACTTGCCATACAAGATGAATATTTGTATTAGAATCAAAGAATAATCACCTTTAAGAGGAACTAAAAGTATATCCTTTCTCTCTTCCTGAAAATCCCTATCAGTTATCTCTGTCTTTCTTTTAGCTGACTTTGATGGTACCTGATTGATGTGGTTCGGCTGTCTCCTCACCCAAATCTCATCTTGAACTGTAGCTCCCACAATCCCCACATGTTGTGGGAGGGATTAAGTGGGAGGTAATTGAATATTGAGAGTGGGGTTTTCCCCTGCTATTCTTGTGACAATGACTAAGTCTCACAACATCTGATGGTTTTATAAAGGGCATTTCCCCACATATGCTCTCTTACTTGCCACCATGTAAGGCATGGTTCTGCTCCTCCTTCACCTTCCACCATGATTGTGAGACCTCCCCAGCCATGTGGAACTGTGAGTCCATTAAACCTCTTTCCTTTATAAATTACCCAGTCTCAGGTATGTCCTTATGGCAGAGCGAAATGGACTAATACAGTAACAATAAGATAGCAAATAATGTATACAATTTTCACATTACAGACTAGATGCCAATTAAATCATACCACTCTCCATTTTAGTTATAAATTTTATTCTCTCTTTTCAATCCTGTCACTTTCTCACTTGATCACGATTTCAAATTAAGGATTAAAATTTAATTTTGGTTCATAATTTTTTATGGTCAGTACTTTTAGATATAGGAAGGAGAAACAATCTTTAAGTGGTCCAGATTAAATGTGTGTCTGCATAAAGTCATCTTTAGTGTGCAGTGAAAAACATTCAATGAGATTGACATGTTAAAATGAATGGATTTCTCTGTGGAGGCAGTTTTTTCAGAATCTATTAATTGATTTAAGATTGACTGACAGGATGAGGCAGCTTCTGCCAACCAGTGACTCTCAGGTTAATTTTAGAGTTCCATTATTTATGCAATCTCAAAATCATCATGTAGCTTTATCACAACTCTTCTGTTTGTCTTCATGTATGAAATTAGTGTCCTTGTTGGGAGTGATGCACAGCTGGTACATTTTCTATTGTCCCTATAGGCCAATAATTAATTTAGACTTACAATGCAGTAACTTATTTTGTAGTTTGTGAAAGTCAAATTAATTGAATGATTAACCTTTTTCAGAATTCAGTGCTATTTTAAGTAACCACTTTCTGATTTTAACACCAAATTCTTATTCAAATTTTTAAAAAGATCATTATTTAAAGGCGACTATTATTAGTATCTGGAATGAAATTCGATGTTATAAGATTCTATTAAGGAACTAAATATAAACTAAATATAAATTGGTTAATTTACATATTCTAGTTTATTTTAAATACTACAGGTTCAGACTTAAATGTGCAAGGCTAATTCCTGTCCAGTGGCCATGAGTTCACCTATTATTGTTTATTCCTTTGTATGCTTCCTCAACTGTAGCTTACTCTACCCTATTATCCATAGAATAGGATATGTACGCATTTGAAGAGTCTACATTTGTTCTTCCTTTTTTCCTCAGGCTAGGATCATCATAGTGTGATCAAGGGAAGAATCACATGAGAACTATCAATCCACTGCATGCAACACATAAATGTACTGTGTTGGCACCTTCCATTAAGCCAAAATTTGAAAGCACTATTCCTTCCAGGAAGTCAAATGCTATAAAATGGTTTTTCACCCTTTGAAAGACATAACAGATAATCATCCAAATTAGCAGCATATGCAGCATTTTAATAGCTCTTATGTATCTTATTGACAGTATCTTAGCATGCTGTAGAAATTTAGGCTTCAAAAATAAATAGCAATGAAACATGTGATTAGAGATTGCATATTACGGAGATATTAAAATAGGTCCTGTAATTATAACCAGTAAATGTTATTGTGTTGGAGAATATAAGAATAGAATAAAACAATAATCTGAAAATCATTGTGTGTTTAAAAAAATTCTATGTTAATATTCTGATTGAAAAGGCTGTGATGAACATGTTTGCATAGATAGATAAGAGAAAAATAAGTTAGAAAAAATCTCACATTTAGAAGTAGTGCATTTAGTTTTCTTATTCAATTAAAAAAATATATTGTCATTTTAATATAGTTTGTCAAGGGAAAGTTTTTGTTTTTAAAGCTGCTTAGCTTGTTTTTAAATAATTACTGTAGAAATATATAGCACATGCACACACACACACACACACACACACACACACACACACAGGAGAGAAAGCCAATGGTACATAATATGCTATTTCTAATGTGTTTTCTCTTTGTAGAATGAATATACAGAATTCAAGACACACAAAGAAATATTGGCTCTTGGCATTGCATATATAAATGTTTCATTGTAGTTTCATTTGGATACATAAAAATTCCTTTAAAAGAGATTTATTTTGTACTTTTGATTGATTTACATTAAAAGAACCTGGATTATCTCTTTTAAATATATGAATATTCCTCTAAAATGTGAATATCTTCTAAAAATATATGAATAAATAAGTATATTCCAGAAGATGAATATTTAAATATATTTAAAGTATGTCACTTCTATTTATTTATAAATTAGTCTATTATTTTAATATTTCTTGAATAGCATCATATAATTTAACAAAACAAATAATATACAGGATTTAGATAATATAAAAATAATAAATCAGCAAATAGAAAAATTTAATCCTATACATTGAGAATTTTTTATTTTTATTAATGAAGAAAGTAGAATGTTTTCAGGAATACAAACATATTTAAAATATTAAATTTTACTTCTATAACAGCACTTACTACTGAATGGCCTTTAATTATTTTTATTGATATGAAATAGATATACCAAAATTTACCATTCTTATGCGAACAGTCCAGTGACATTTAGTTCATTCACAGTATTCTGCAACCATCACATCACTTCTATCTGATTTTGAAACATTTCATCACCCAAAGAAAAACATGGAACCAATTTATTTTAATGTAGATCATAGAGCAGATTTGTTGTCTAAAATCTACTTGCCTATTCTGGGATCATTCAGATAACAAACCTTTTACTGATAGTGTGAGAATAGACTTGGCTGGGAAGCAATATATTTGAAGAGGTCTATGATTATACTTGTAGGCCTGACCTACAGTAGTAACTGCAGTCATTGAACTTTTGAAACCTAAAATGAATGGGCTTAATTGGTTCTTATGATAGTAGGGGCCAGGTGGCAACACTTAACAACCAAAGGCAAAGGTGTCACTATGATGGAGAATGGAGTTAAAGCAGCTATCAGAATGGTCTGACTCCCTTTCCATAAAATGTTAGTGAGTTCATCACGGTGATCCTTTAAGTGAAATAGATAAGAATCTTAGTAAAATCTTACTTGTTCTACAAAAGCAGAAAAACCGTAAGTCAAGTGAAATAAAATTCTAACTTGAATCATAAAAGTGGAGTTGAGAACACTCAGTCAGTTTCTAGAATCAAGTGAGTTTGCAAAAGCAGAACCCCTTGAATGAAGGGGAAGCTTGGTGTCCTTGAGGAAGGATCTCATCAATACCATATCAATTTTATACTGTTAATCTTTCTCCTAGTCTTCACGGCATTAGTAATGCCGCTTTTCAGGGCAACTGCATTAGGAAAAATCATATAATCCATTCTTTCTGGCACTAATGGACACTGGCTTTGAACTGATACTAATTCCAGGAGATCCAAAACATTACTGTTTTCCCCTAATAAAAGTAGGAGTTCAGGGGAGTCAAGTAATCAATGGAGTTTTAGCTCAAGTCCATCTCACAGTGAACCTGTACTGCTACTAGAACTACTTTTATCCAAGAAAATAGTCAACAAAAAGCAATCCAGCACTCTTAGGGGAATTGCAGAGATTAGTGCTACCCTATAGGTCTTGAAGGATGCAGGGATAGTGGTTGCCACCACGTCATCATTCAAGTCTTCTATTTGGCCTGCAGGGAAGACAGATGAATCTTGGAAAATGACAGGGGATTATCATAAGGTTATCCAGTTGGTGACTCCAATTTTAGTTGCTGTTCTAGATACAGTTTCATTGCTTAAGAAAATTAATGCATTACTTGGTACCTGGTATGTAGCATGGATCTGGAATTTTCTTTTTTCTCATTATCTGTTAGTAAAGACCATTGTAAGCAGTTTTGTTTCTGTTAGGTCAGCAATACACCTTTACTGTCTTAGCAGGAGACATCACACTGGTCCATCACACTGATGACATTATGTTGATTGGACGTAGTGAGTGAGAAGTAGCAACCACTCTAGACTTAATGGTAAGACATTTACCATTCTAACTGGTGTGAGGTGGTATCTCAATGTGGTTTTGATTTGCATTTCTCTAATAACCAGTGCTGATGAGCATTGTTTCATATGTTTGTTGGCCTCATATATGTCTTCTTTTGACAAGTGTCTGTTCATGTCCTTAGTCCACTTTTGGATGGGTTTGTATGTTTTTTTTTTCTTGTAAATCTGTTTTAGTTCTATGTAGATTCTGGATATTAGCCCTTTGTCAGATGGGTAGATGCAAAAATTTTTTCCCATTCTGTTGGTTGCTGGAGACAACAGATGCTGCAGAGGATGTGGAGAAATAGGAACAGTTTTACACTGTTGGTGGGAGTGTAAATTAGTTAAACCATTGTGGAAGACAGCGTAGAAATTCCTTAAGGACCTAGAAATGGAAATTCCATTTGACCCAGCAATCTCATTGCTGGGTATATACCCAAAGGATTATAAATCATTCCATTATAAAGACACATGCACATGTATGTTCATTGGGGCACTATTTACAAGAGCAAAGACCTGGAACCAACCCAAATGCCCATTGATGATAGACTGGACAAGGAAAATATGGTACATATACACCATGGAATACTATGCAGCCATAAAAAATGATGAGTTTGTGTCCTTTGTAGGGACACGGATGAATCTGGAAACCATCATTCCCAGCAAACTGACACAAGAACAGAAAGTCCAACATTGCATGTTCTCACTCATAGATGTGTGTTGAACAATGAGAACGCATGGACTCAGGGAGGGGAGCATCACACGCTGGGGTCTGTTGGGAGACTGGGGGAGAGACAGTTTTTAAGGGAAATTTTTCCAGTGGGCTGAACTTCCATAGTGAACCTGACTGTTCACTTTGCTTTTAAAGAGAAATGGATAGACAGTGATTATATTGTAATTTTGGTTGTGGCCAGTGATTTGTCTGGATAGTCAGAAACTTGAAAGAAAACTATTAGGAAAATTGGCGACAAAAGAACTTGGGGAAAAGATGTGTAGATAGCCCTTTTACATAAATGTGAAGATATTTGCGATCTGTGCAATGTTCATCAAAGGGTGATTCCAGCAGAGAAATATTTCAATAATCAAATGGATAGTATGGCCTATTTGCTGTGTTTCAGCCAAACTCTTTCCCCGGTCACCCCTGTCATCACCCAAAGAGCTCATCAGCAAAGTGGCCATGATGACAGGGAAGGAAGTGATGCATGCATTTTCACTTATCGAGGTCGACCTGGCTACAGCCACTGCTCAGTACCCAATCTGCCAGCATCAAAGATCCTAAGTCTCTGATAAGGCAATATTCTCTAGGGTGATCTGGCAGCTACTTTGTGGCAAGTTAATTACATCAGACTACTTTCTCCATGGATGAGGCAGTGGTTTTTCCTTACAAGAATAAACTCCTTACTCTTAATCCAGATTTGCCTTTCCTGTGTGCATTATCATACACAAACATGCATGCACAAATGTATTCATAATGAAATAAGGAGAAAATGCTACTTATGTCATTAAAGTCTTCATTTCTGTAATTGATCACGTGGTCATGGCTGGTATTAGAACTACCTTTTTCTACTACTCACTCTGCAATCCCTTTGTCTTCAGCAAGCATCTCAGCTAGTCATGGTCCTTTTTGTGGCAAGGTAACTGAAGCCTTCATTTCAGAAGCCTGGGTCATTAGTAGCTCTGTCACAATGCTGTAGTTGTAGTTTTCTATTGACCTTATTCATAGCTAACTTTTATGCCTCAAATATATTTTTGTCACCTGGTACTTTTACATTGTCTATCTCTTTTGCTCCTCACAGAAATCCTTTTCAATGGGTAAAAGACTAAGCCTCCTTTATAGTTAAGCCACCTGAATTCAGAGCTTTAGGGGTTGACTCACAGTAACTTACCTGGTAAGCTGAACAGCTGGGTTTTAAAGTCAAACTCCTGAGGTGTTGAATATGTTCACTAACTTGAGTAGTGGTGTTATGTCTGTACAAATATGTCAGAACACTTCAAAACTTACACATTAAATAAGTGGTGTTAGTTGTATGTCAGTTATAAAACAATATATGTATGTACATAGAGATTTGTATATTTTTGCATTTAATCGTTAACAACAAATATATATTACACAAGGAGAAAAAATAAAATGATGATTCTCTTGAAAACATAAAATCCACACATTTCAAATATTTTATTCAACTCTGTAGTTAATGAGGGAAGTATTAAGATGTTTAAACTGGCTTAAAGTACATCTGAAGAGCTGAATATTTATAGATAATTAATAACAAAATGTTAAGATAAGTTTGCTGAGTTAGCTACAACCTGATTAATGTCTGACAGGGTCATAAATAGTAAATTCTGGGCTTTTTTTGAGTAAAATATGTTTTTACTTTCACTAAACAACAAACTGTAAGTTCAAATCAGCCTTTACAGTGTTACAAAATAGCCTAATCTATATTGAGTTGATCAGAGGTACAAGCCCAGAATTGCATCTAAAGGACTCTCAGTTATAACTTTTGTCTATTTCCATATTTCAGGTAACTTTTCTAAAGAAAGATTTCCTTGTTTAACATTCATATTTTCAATGTGCTTTCAATATGCTTTAATTCATAATCTGAAGCATTTGCTATAAGCAACAAGATGAATTTTGAATAGGCTGTCAACTATAATTCTCAAAAGCTGTATATTCATTTTGCTTAATATTTTGTTTAGCGAATTTCTTGATAAACTATGTTTGTCTTTAAGGCATAAAATAAAAAAAAAAAGTTTATATTACTGATCAAGAAGACCCTAACATGTAATGTACATTGCCAGGACCTATGTATATAATACTTTTTTTTTTAACATTTAGATTTAATAAAACAACTTTGCTGTGCTTTATTTTCTTTTACTCCATAAATCTGTTAACTACATTTTATTTACTTCCTGATAAACACTTAAATGTTACAAATGAGCTTACATTCCGATATGCTGGAAACATTTTCTCATATTGATGTAATATGGCTTGTACTCTGTTGAAATATATTTAATACAACTGTGTATGCTTCAGTTGTCTGGAAATCATCTGTGTATAATATTTCAAATAATAGTTATGTTCTAAATTACTTTTTATCCTCAAATGAAATCCAGTTTTACAATAAGAAAAAATCATTTTCTCAGACTGGTATATGCTTTATTATTGCAAAAAATACTATGCATGAAGAGAAAATTGAAATTAATTTGTGCACTAAAGTTAATTAAGTCAAAGTCTTGACCTCACATTATTTGTTAATACTTTTTGGAGTTGTGAACAGCATGTTCAGTTGCATAGCAAATATTTATTTGATGTAATCTATGTGCCAGGCATTGTTCTAGACTGAGATGTGGCAGTAAATATAAAAGACCAAAGATTCTTGATGAGTACATTCCAGTTTATGGTAACATATCAATCAGGAAGATTACCTAGGATGAAAGGTAATTCTAAGCCTAGCAAAGTGGGTGGGGGGAGGAATTAGGGAAAATATTAGGGAGTACAGGATGAATAGCTACAATTTTAAATAGGATTTTCAGAGAAAGACTCACTGGAGAAGTAAGATTTCATTTAATAGGAAGACCTGCAGTAAGTGAACAAAATAACTTACAAATAGGCAACAAAGTGTAAGGAAAATAGCTGGTGCAAAATCCACAAGTGAAGAGCAGGGCTTGCTGATGATGAAAGTGTAACTCAAGTCTTTGTCAGTAAATAATTAGCTTTCCTATGTTTAGAAACATGACATAAACCTTGATGTTTGTTAAATAACATATTGGCAATTTTGGATTTCACCTTATACAATATTTTATTCATCTAGCCAAAATTAGTGCCAAAGTTAACCATAACAGTTGCCAGAGCAATTTCACACTCAACAGGTTAAATAGTTCATAGAAGTGGCATAATTTCTGGTTTATGAAACCAAAGTCTAATTCTGAGGCATTTATGCTGGTAATCACTGCTTTTCTCCATTCTAAATAACAATTCCAGTAGGTTATCTCAGGAGAGAAAGTAGTTTATATTTTTTCAATATAAAATATATCAAATTTTCATGATTTGATAATTGTAGACGTTGTATGAGCAAACAAGCTATGATGTCTATGGCATACTCCATTTTTGAAAACATTATTGAACACACTCATTTAAATAAATTTTAGATTAAGTGAATAAATCATAGGAATTATATGTCTAATTCATCTTGGGCCCTATTATATAGCACTGTTTCTCCTGGCACATTATGAAAATCTAATTAACATTCAAAAAAAAATGAATGAATAAGTAATTCAAACAGAAAACGTATAATATACTTTCTTGAATTTATTGCTTTACTTACTGAATGATAGATATACAAAAGAATAAAAGAAACTCTATGAATAACAAACAAACAACCATGCTTATAAACGAATAATGCTATTAATTAATCCTTAATTTTTTTTTTTTTTTTTTTTTTTTTTTTTTTTTTTTTTTTTTTTTTTTTTGAGACGGAGTTTCGCTCTTGTTACCCAGGCTGGAGTGCACTGGCGCGATCTCGGCTCACCGCAACCTCCGCCTCCTGGGTTCAGGTGATTCTCCTGCCTCAGCCTCCTGAGTAGCTGGGATTACAGGCACGCGCCACCATGCCCAGCTAATTTTTTTGTATTTTTAGTAGAGACGGGGTTTCACCATGTTGACCAGGATGGTCTCGATCTCTTGACCTTGTGATCCACCTGCCTCGGCCTCCCAAAATGCTGGGATTACAGGCTTGAGCCACCGTGCCCGGCCTAATCCTTAATTTTTTATGAGACTATCTTTTATCTTTAAAATATTTTAGAATACAAATTAACATTATGTTTCTCTTATCATTGGTTACTGCTTCATAACCCTAATAAGTATTAAATTTACTTTCGTACCTTCAAATGAGTGATTTTTTAACTGAAGATTTTTATTTAAAATTTTTAACTTCAGATAACTTGAACTTACCCTCCGACTGATATATGAGAGAAATTAGGAGACATGATTAGATAAAGATCAACTCTTAGTTACCTGGAACTACCAAATAACCACCATTCATTACTTTCTAGATGTAGTAATTTATATAATTTTTCTTAATAAATCTTAATTCACTAAAACTTGCATAAATTCATATACTCTCAAATTTTATCTCTCCAATTAATTTTTTAAGTTATCTAACTTCATAGGACTTCTTTTTCATGATGAACAGCACATTACAAGGGAAAGTTATTTGGGCTTATAACAAAGAAAATAACACATAGTTTTATAGAGAAATCGTTAAAATTGACAAAATGTTGGCAAAGTAGGTAACAACTAAAAATGTAAGACATTCCTCACTTTTTTCTGACATAACACTTACTGTGAAAAATAGTATGAATAGAGCTGCTTAACAAAGAATTGCATTTTCAAACTGCAGTAAAAATAGACTGAAACTTTATCTTTTGTATCCCAGATATTAACATCTTCTCCTTCATCAGACAACTGTAGGACACTTAGTACATTTTTTAACCTCTCTGGGCATTAGAAACCAAATTAGGTAAACCTCTCTGAGCCACAGTAAAAACAGAGCACTGAGCTAGAGATCTCCAATGTCACTTTCACCTACACTATTTCAATATCTTAACTTTCCCCAAAACACTAAATTTCAGAGAAGTACAAATCAAACACAGATTTTTATACTATTTGCCTGTGTTTACTACTTTGTTAGATTTGATGTTCTGAAGCATGAGTTTAAAGCACTATAAAATTCTAAATTAAAAACTGTATTTTAGATATATACTCAGAAAAGGGATCACAGAATCATATTTTAGTTCTATTTTTAGTTTTTTTGAAGAACTTTTATATGGCTTTTTATTATATCCTAATATAACAGAAATATAAATTTCTATCACAGATAGAATGTAAATTTCTATCCCAATTTACATTCTCTCCGAAAGTATGCAAAAGGGTTCCCTTTTTTCCACTTTCTTATCAACATTTGTTATCTTTTATCTTTTTGATAATAACCATTCTAAGTAGTGTGAGGTAATATCTTCTTGTGGTTTTAATTGCATTTCTCTGATGATTAGTGATGTTGAAAATTTTTTTCATATACCTGTTGGCTATTTATATTTCTTCTTTAGAGGAATGTCTGTTCAGGTTCTTTGCCTGATTTTTAAATCAGGTTATGTGTTTTCTTCCTATTGAGTCGTACCCGTTGCTTACATAATCTAGATACTAACTCCTTCTCAGTTGCATGGTTTGCAAGATATTTCTCCCAGTGTGTAGGCTGTCTCTTCACTCTGCTGTTTTCTTTGCTATGCAGAAGCATTTTAGTTATCAGAGGTGTGGTTTGCAAAATTTTTCTCCCATTGTGTAGGCTGTCTCTTAACTCTCTTTACTCTGTTGATCATTTCTTTTTTTTTTTTTTTTTTTTTTTTTTTTTGTCCATGCAGAAGCATTTTCGTTTGAAGTAATTTCATATGTCTGTTTTTGATTTTCTTGACTGTGGTTCAGGGGTCATAGCCAAAAATAATCACTGCCCAGATCCAGTCATGAAGCTTTTTTCACGTGTTTTTTTCTAGTAGTTTTACAGTTTCAAATTTTACATTTAGATCTTCAATTCATTGGAGATGACTTTTGTATTTGATAAAAGATAAGGGTCTAATTTCATTATTCATTATGTGATTATCCATTTGTTCAAACACCATCTAAGTGTTCTTTGTATTTTTGTTGAAAATCAATTAACTATAAATGGGTGGATTTACTTCTGGGCTTTGTAGTCTGTTTCACTGGTCTATGTATCTGTTTTTATGCCAATATCATGATGCTTTGATTTCTATAGGTTTGTAGCTTTTTAGTTTATATTTTGAAGTCAGGTAGTGTGATGCCTCCAGCTTTTTTTTTTTTTTTTTCTCTCAAGATTTCATTGGCCATTCAGAAACTTTGTGGATCCATGTAAAATTAAGGACTGTTTTTATCTATTTCTCTGAAAAATGTCATTGGAATTTATAGATTCCTTTCCATAGTATGAACATGTTAATAATATTTAGTCTTCCAATTCATGAGCATGCAATATGTTTTTATTTATTTGTGCCTCCTTTAATTTTTTTCATTAATATTTTATAGTTTTCAATATACAAGTCTTTCATCTCCTTGGTTAAACTCATTCCTAAACATTTATTTTTAAGTATTTTACAATGTTTTTTAAACTATTGTTAATAACCTTGTTTTTTGATTAGTTTTAAAGATAATTTATTCTTAACATATAGAAACACTATTAATTTTTATATGTTTATTTTGTTTCTTGTAATTCTGTTGAATTCTTTGATTATTTCTACAACTTTTGGTGGAGTCTTTAAGGTTTGCTATAGAAAAGTTTATGTCATCTGTGAAAAGACACAATTTAACTTACTCCTGCAGTTTCAATGCCTTGGGTTTCTTTCCCTTGACTAATTGAAGTTCATTGGTCCTTTATTCTTATTTACTAATCAATTGGCTCTTTTTCTCTTGAAGTTCATTGGTCCTTTATTCTGTATTTACTAATCAATTGGTTGTTTGTTCGATGCCATGTATTTTCAATTACAAATATTTTAATTTTCTTATATAATATTTGCAACTGTTTCTATTTGTCATAGATATCTGGAAATTTTCTTTTTATTATTACAGTCTTTCTTTCCTATAGTTTCTATATGGTTATTTAAAAATGCTTACCTTTTGTATATAATATAATAATTCATTTTAATTCTATATTCCTATTTATTCCATATGTCTGGTTATTTTTTATTTCTTATTTCAAATTGTGGGTGTTACTGTAAGGAGAAGCAAGATACTTTTATCTTTCTCTAATGTGTTGATTTTTTTCTCTAGCAGGAATTACTTTACTGACAGATCACCTCCATACTGCAAAAGTTTAGTTTTAGAATTGGTTCAGTTGGCATATTTCAGTTTTTCTCCAAAATATTATTAGTGTAATAAAATCTTTATTCCTAAGGCACGGCTTTTTGATGGTTTCAATAGAAATTCTAAGGTATTTATCTAGCTTCTAAGTTTTTTTTTAGATTTGAACTTTAAAATATAACTTTCCTGGAAGTGAATAGCTGTTGAAATCTCTGCTCAGTATTTTTAGCCTTTCTACCTATTTCTTTTTTTACTCTGGATTCTTAGATTTGTGTCTTTTATACATGCAGTTCAGAAGTCAGCTAAGTGTTAGAGTGAATTTTGTATGTAGAAAGATTAGGCTTTCCCACTATAGCATCTTCTATTTGGATTTTCTTGTCTGAGTTTGCTGCCACTATGCTGGGCTTAAATCTTCATCTCTATCTTTTAATGTAATAATACTCTTACTTTCTGCATAAACTGTATTACCTGAGTACCATGCATATCAGTGAGTATCTCCAGAGGGAAATTAGATAAAAATTGAGCCTTAAACACTGTGAATTCTATCTCTGAAGGACTATCTATCTTTTAGTTTCTACCTGTTATTTTATGGTTTCTAGTACTTTCAGAGAATGGATTTTTATATTTTTTCAGAATTTGCCATTTTTGATGGCAGAAAAGATAGTCTCATATAAACTATTCATTCAGTTATTACCAGAAACCAGAATATAATGCTCACATTTGGAGAAATGAGACACATGATATATGCCTAAGTGCGTATAGTCCTCTTTGAATCAATGGCCATTTACTATATTGTTGAGAACATTTTTACATATGACTGATTAATGGATTTAGGAGTGTGAGATTTGACTGGAAATTTTATTTTAATCATTCATTTAAAGAAATTTGTAATAGTATATATAGAAATGACAAGATAATAATTTTCTTTATCTAATGGCAACCTCATTTACACATGATGATTTCAATATGTCTTATAAAATATCATGAAGGGGATATACAAACACTTAAAACTATTGCAAGTAAACTTTTATGTAAATTTATTTAGAAAGTATAATAATTATAATGAAAATGTGATTGAAGATTTGGTTCACATTCTTGAAAGGAAGCATCATATTCAAAACAGATGCTTATGTTTGATTTCAACTTTAGTTTTATTGGAAGTGTTTATTAGAAGACATTGGACAAAAAGTCAATTTGCATTTTACATCTACCCTTTTACAGTCCGACAGCAAATAGTAGTTCTCAAAGGATAGTATAATCTTGAGAGCTGGTTAACAATGAAAATATATGTGGAGCCTAAGAATTCATGTTTATGGTAAGTTTCTCAGGTGATCTTCATGTATAAAATTTGAAGACAACTGATTTCAAAATAGATTATTCTCCAGTTTGGTCATAAAATCATGATTACCTTTTAAATTTCTGTCTCTAGGAGCTTCAAAAAATCTCACATCATATTGATAAAATTCTTACAAACAATAGAAAAAAATGCAAAACTTATAAGGAGAAATTGACAATGATTGGTTCACACAGTTATAATAATTCAAAAAGCAGGTCAAAAGGAAGATTAACAACCTGCAGCATATTATACAAACTACAGCTCTTGCTTTCCATGAAATACTTCTCTTTATATTTACGACTTAAAGGACTACATTGGCCCAATCTTCAACATAAACAACAAAACCGACAATATTTTAAACATTTGCCTAAACAGACGGTGATGAAAAGCAGAAACCATATTTACAGTACTAAACAATAGAAAAATCTTCAAAGTAAACTTAGGATGGCTAAAAGAACTTGAGATCTGGCATCGATTAAAAGAAAGGTAGATACGGCTTCTAGCACTGGTTCTTGGCTCCTGGGAGAAACAAGAACAAAAACAAAACAGCAAAAACAACTGCTGCAAGATGCATATCTTTCACTTTAGCCCACCGGAGGGAGAGCAGATATGAGTCTGTTTTGATTTAAGCAATAGCTGGGAATATAAAGCATGCTCTCATCCATTCTCCCCTGAGGCTTTATCACTTGGTCACTTCATGGAATATTCACTATTTGGACATTGGTTTATTATGTCTCCATGTGAAGACATATTCAAAAGAACAGGATTAAATATTAATTCTTTAAACATAGTCAGTTTTTGTGCTTTTAGAATATTCTGAAAAATATTCAATGAATGACATTCATTCACCTTTTTAAAGAAATTAAGGAGGTATAATTTCTTTGCATAGAATGCTTATCTCTTTATTCTTTGTTTAAACATAACAATGGTTTAATATAGAATAGATAAGTTCATAATATATAGAAGTGAGATGTACAAGTTTCTTGCTTGTGTGGTAAAGGTGACAGTTTACCAGAATGTGGCAAAACTAGTAACTTCTTAGGATCCATATTCCCTGATATGCCACATGCTGTATCCTCAAGGGTTTATGGCTTTCTTACAGGTTTTGGTCTATGGAAGATACCTCTTTTACCTGCTGCATAGATGTAGAAAAATCATGTTGATGTTTAAAAATTTGATTTATACAATGGAAATTTCTTGCTTATTTAATTGTATTAAACAAAGGTAAATTTCTTAGTTTTGACAAATGTACCATGTTTGTGTAAAATTAATATAAGAAGAGTTGGGAAAAGGTACACGGGAATTCTCTATACTATCTTCATGAAACTCCTCTCTAATCTAAAATCATTTCAAAACTTCAAAATTGTTTAGAAGTGTATCATGTGACATGAAAATAAATTTACTTGGAGGATTTTCTGATAATTTTCTTCAATATAGATGGGAAGAGATTTTCACAGCCGTACTTCATTCCATTTTTATTTTGGCCTTTAGGACTCTTTAAATCAATGATTTTTTCCCTGGTTCTACTGATCCTTGTGGAATAGGCACAGGATAAATGCTTACTGAATGAATCAGTCCTTTTGATGTATTTAAAGAGCCCTTTTTTATTGGGATTTGTATTGCCTTGAAAGGTGCTCCTAAAATTTTCTTTTGACTCACTTAAGTTTGAATTGCCCCTGACCTCCCACACTGTGTGCTTTTTGGTTCTTTTCATGAAAGACACCCATGATGATTTTAAAAGATACATACTGCACTCAGCCTTCTCCCATTCAGCTGTCATGATGGATTCTTTTAACTTTGCTAGTTATCTATCCCTACATGCTTTTTATTTTACAATATGGCCTTTGGTATGAAATGTACATATCAATACAGATCAAAAGAGAATAAATCAGGTCACTGACTAGAGAAGATAGAATAACTTACTGAATGTGATAATACCTGATCTTAAAATCCTTTTTGAAATGCTCCCTAGGTTTCTGTAGGCTTTTCCAACATTCTTTACCATCCGGGTGAATGCTATTTTTCATATTTGATTTTCATGTTTATATGTACAGATATTCTCCTTATATTATTTGTGTTTAGGTCATTCTGCTCTTTAAGCTTAAACTTTGTCTTTCTGTGTTCTTGACTCAACCACTTCATTTAGTGATTTCCTTGATATCCTAATCTTTCAACGATTTTCTCTTGCATCTTGAAAAACGCTTCTATCCTTTCAATCTTTCTTTTCAGCCATTTAAAAAGTACTAAAATCTCACCAGTTTGGTAAACACACATTGTCCTGTCTTGTATTTTCCACAACAGATACAAATCTTAAAAGCAGTATACACTCACAATCTCATCGTCTTTACCAACTACCCCTTCTTTAGTTCTGTAGCATCTTTATCACTATTCCATTGAAGTGTCCTTTAAAAAACCCCAATTACTTGCTAGTACCAAATTCCTGAGTTCTCCTGATCATTGATGTCTCTGGCTTGTTGATATGATTGAACTCCCCCTTCCTAGAAATCCTTCTTCACTGATTTCCATAATGTTTGAATATTCTCAAACTATTCTGTCCTTCTCAACTGTACTCTTTATCTCCTCTGGTTCTACTCTCACAACCTCACTTTTCCCTTCTTTTTCTGACTCTAGTTGTTCTATTATTCCTTATATGTACTAGTTTCTTTTTCAATACAACTATGCACATTGGCTTTACCAATCACGTATGTATGATGACTTTGAAATCTATCTCTGTCCCTGAACTGGCTCCTGAGCAGAAAACTTAACTGACTAAACATGCTTTGCTACACACTTCTACCAGGTTCATCTGTAACATTTCACACTCAGGTTATCCAAAATTGAACTCATTCTTTTCATTCCACAAACTGCTTCTGCATATTTCTCAATGTGAATGATACTAACACACCTTTTCACAGGAGTTCTTTACCCTTACACACACACACACACACACACACACACATACACACACACACATATTCCAGATCTGTCTAATTTGTTTATTGTTTTTGCTTCTTAAAAACCATAAATCTGATCATGCTATCCCCTATTTTAGAACCTGTTGGGTTCTTCTTGTCTCTTAGAATGAAGAGCAAACATACAGAACTACATGCATCCTGTAATAACTGACTGGTAAGTCAGTTTTGAATTCTCTTAACAGCTTGCATCAATTTCCCTCTGGTTCTGTGGTTTACAAACAGATTGCTTTGTTGCAATACATTTAAAAGGCGATGCTTTCTTTCATCTCAGTGCCTTACATATATTTGTGGGGGTTGGGAAGATGAGAACACTTTCTGTCATCATGCCCCAGCAAGCTCCCTCCACCCCTTTCTCCTCATTGCCTTCCATCTCACTTCTCATCTTAGCTCAGACAGTACTTTCTTTGTTAACTGTTTTGATATTGTTCAGACATAATCAGGTTCTACTCTTTCGTGTGTTTATAATGACCCTCTATTTCTATACCATAATAATTATACTTTATAATTATAAATTTGATTTATGATATTATTAATTCCTTATTATCCCCTTGTTGGCTCAAGAAATCAGGGTTTTGTCTGTTCGTTCTGACTCTATTATTTTTAGCACCTAGTGGAGTGTCTAGCATTTAGTACATAGGCAACAGAGACTCATTGAATGGATATGTGCTTGCTTTAATACCCTAGAGATCCTGATTTGAGCATTTGGTTACATTTATATACAGCATGGCATCTTCCACAGAATTTTTAGTATGTGGTAAATCATAATTCAGCAATTGTCAAATGAATGACAAGATGTTTTTGTAACAGAAAACTCCTGCTTTCCTGTAGATAGTTACTCTTATCATCTATTCATTTCCCATGAGTAAAAATGCTAAGTGATTTAATTTTTAGGTTGATTCTTTAAACAAAGTATTTCCAGAAAACAAACACTAATAATCATGTTTACGTCTTTAGGAATTTCACACATTTTCCATGTCTGCATATGATGTTTCAAATTTTATGTGTCAAAATAAAAATAAAACTTGACCTGGCTAGGGGTGCTAAGACAGTTGACAAAATATTATTTCTGGTTGCTTCTGTGAGATTATCTCTTGAAATTAGCATTGGAATCAATGGACAAAGATCCATATTCACCAATGTGGGCAGCACCATCCTTTTCATTAAAAGCATGAATAGAACAAAAAGGTAGAGGAACAGGTAATTTATCCTCTCTGCTGGAACTGAGACATCTGTCTTCCCCTGCCCTCAGACATTGGCACTCTTGGTTCTCTGGCCTTTGAAATTAGACCAGGACTTATACCACTTCTCCCACCCTGCAAACCAGGAGCCTCCTATTTTCAGGTTTTTAGACTTGGACTGAGTTATACCACTGGCTTTTCTGGTTCTACAATTTGCAGATGATAGATTGTGAAACTTCTCAGTCTCTATAACTCTATGAGACAATTTTTATTATTTATACATATATACATGTATATTATATTTATTGATTTTGTATATTGCACATATTTATATATTTTATATATGTACATTTATATATTTAACATATATGCATATTATATATATATATATACATATTTATTTATCCCTTATTGATTCTGTTTCTTTGGGGACCCCTAATATACTCCCTAAAGTGTTTGTGCACATGAAAGAGCTTTTTATTTAATATTTTACATTCCCTAGTCAACCTGAGTTGATATGCACAGAGTATAATGAGACCATATACATTTCTGCACATTTTAAAGAATTATATGCCTGTGCCTCATTGTGTGTTAACTGAAATATGAAGGCTGTAAATTCGGATGGAAAGTACTTAATTGCTTAAATCATCATCCTGGTGCAGTGAGCCTTTCATAATTCTTTATAATATGTTTCTGATTTTTTGTTGCCTGAGTGCTGTATCATAAGAACTGATGTGAATGTAAGTGCCTGTCTGTACTTAATGGTCATATGCCATTTTATGTAAGTGAGCTATAAAACGGCCGTATTACTTTGGAATTAAGTAACAAGAAGTGATACACAAATACAGCGAAATAAACGTTTTCTCAGTGATGCCTCTTCAGCACTGTCACACACACCATTTTCAGTCAATAGATGCCTTTTACTGATAAGACTGAGCTTTCCCAGAAATCTCCATAAACTTGTAACATCTGAATAATTATTTCTTGTCTCATAAAAATAACTTTCAGCATAATTTGTATTAGAGAAACAATGCAATGCATATTGATAAATCAAAGGGTATATAAGAAAGTAAAGCCCACAGAGATGTTTTGTCTATTTTTATAAAATCATTTTGTAACTTGTCAACACTAAACTCAGTATCCCAGGATCTATGGAAAAAAATTAAAAATGAACCACTAGCAGTCACAGTACCACAATAAGACAGTTGTCAGGATGTGAAAGCCTCGTTTTGACGGTGGTTTGTTGAAAGTTACCCATGAAGGCTGTGGCTTTATTGAAGAGCCCCATATATGCATCATCATTCAATTGAGCTGAGAATTGAGCAGTATGATCCCTGGCCTTTCAAAAGTAAATGCACTCTCATTGACACCTCTTCACCCAGCCTCCCTGTGACAGTGGAACTGAAACACCTGCCCCAGGCAAGCTTCACAATGGCAATTCATTGCAAAGGTGAAAGATTGGATGTGTATTGAAAACAGGATGCTGATTTTTTTTATAGTATAATAGTAGCTAAAATGTACTGAGACTTATTAGTAGTCATAAATTTTTCTGAAAATTTCATATGGAGTTTTTTAACTGCTCACAACTGTGGAATATATCCTACTAATGTCATACTATCGTATTATCTAATATGATAAAATGAGGCTCAGAAGAAATTCATTCAACTGACCTTGGTCCTTACAGCTTACATAGTAGAACCTGGACTATAATCCATGCTCAGAATTAAAAGGCTAGCCTCTTAATCACAACACAAGGAAATGAGACAAAACCAAGATGACTATTCATGAAGATAGCTACCACAGGCTATTTGGGGAAACCACTCTTGAAACTACCTGGTGTAAATAGCATTAAAAAAAAAAAAAGTAGTAGACCTAAAGCTATTGAAGCTAAGGTTTGGAGAATTAAGATAGAATAGAAACCAGTAAATCTTCTTAGCATTCATATCCTACTTTCATTCTCATTTTCTCTCTTACCTTTCTGCACATACAAAAATGAATGAACCAAACCCATAAATCCCATAAAAGCTATCCTTAATCTGTCCCTCTTTTACTGTGCTTATATATAAAAAAGAGGCCAATAGCTTTCAGTGAAATGTGATATGAATTGAAGGAGAGAGCTCTGCACAATTTTCAGGATTTGGCTTGGCAAAATCTGTTCATTTTTCTCTGGAGCAGGAAATACATACAAGGGAGTAAATTCATCCACTGCATAAATAATTCAGAGTGCAAGTTTTACCTGAAAATTCATTGATAGTACTAAATCACCAATGCACCTCCTTTATATCACTGTTGACAAATAGATACTTTATTTTCTAATTTCCAGAATCATAAATTTTAAATGGGCCCGAATTTTGATGCCATACATTTAAAAATATTTCAATAAAGGAGTTTTTACATTTTATTAAAAAGTGAAAATGGTGCTATAACTTTTCTTGTCTATTTTAAATCTATCACATTTAGAAAAATATATAAGTATATATGATTTTTAATCCAGAAAGGGATTTTACTGCATGTATATTGGGTAGCTCACAGAAGTGTGCAGAAGGCTAGAGTCTAATCATGTAAGATTAGTTGATTTTAAACTTACAGGCACAGTCCTAGAGCTATGCATAACAATTGGCCTGATGAAGAAACGTCAGCTCTTGCTGTTGTTCACTGAACACTGAAGGAGAACCCTGCACGGGCTGCCCTCTCATTGTTGGATATATCTGCCACCACCTTTGCCAGCAAAATGGATACCCCCCAGCCCCAAAGCTTGTCTTCTCAGGTTGCTTATTTCCAAACCAGCGACTTAGAAGCATGTGACTGACAGGCATAATCTAGTTCCAATGCTTCCGTTCAACTGCAAGGAATTCTGGGAACTTGAGTTTTCTGGATTCTGCCCTGATGAAGCCAGATCAATAAGATTGCAAGTTTCCTAAACATAGTGAGCATGGGAGAAAGGTTTGATAGCTTAAAAACATGGCAGTTATACATAGATGGGATACATTACAGGAAGAAAAACAAGACTCATTGGCCACAATTGAGGTGATCATAATACTCTGATGGTGTCAAAAAGCAAAACTGGAAACAGCTGATGGAGTACTCAGGTCTACCTCCAGGCTGAGGTGTTAAACCGCACTACAATTTATACAGGTAAAAAGAGTGATTTGCCCCAGCATAACATTGCTTAATCTTATGTTAATTTCAAATCTTTTTCCACAAATTCCCTACCTGGCATACGATGAAGATGAAGGAAATATTATCGAAAAGGGTGAAATAAATTAGCTTAATTCTGTAGTCTTTACTACAGACTAGGGATGGGAGTTCTGTTCATTTCCTCTCTCTTGATTGATCTTGTGATCATGAACAAATGATGATGAAGATAATGAAGATGATGATGACAGTGATGATAGTGAGGTGATATTAATGATAAGAACACTTACTAAGTGCCACAACACTCTTTTAGGTACTTCATTTATATTAATTTTTAAAAAATCAGTCCAGGTGCAGTAACTCATGCCTGTAATCCCAGCACTTTGGGAGTCTGAGGTGGGCTGATCAGGAGGTCAGGAGATCGAGACCATCCTGGCTAACATGGATAAATCCTGTCTCTATTAAAAATACAAAAAAATTAGCCTGGTGTGGTGACATGTGCCTGTAGTCCCAGTTACTCCTGAGGCTGAGGCAGGAGAATCGCTGGAACCCGGGAGGAAGAGGTTGCAGTGAGCCGAGATCCCGCCACTGTACTTCAGCCTCGTGACAGAGCAAGACTTGGACTCAAAAACAAAAAAGAAAAAATACCACAGCAATGCTATGAGGTAGGTAACATTATCATTGAATTTTACAGAAGAGGAAGCTGAAGCACAAACTGGCCTCACAGCTAATAAGTGGCAGTGCTGGAGTTACAACTACAGGCTCCAGGGCATTTAGCTCTGTAATTAAGAGTGGTTGCAATACTGGCTCTGCGCCTGTAGGGTATACCTTAGCATGTGGGATATGTTAATCACTAAGAAGTGTCTGAAATCATGAAGTAATCTTCCATCAGGTGCATTTGTGCCATTGCACTGTGTTTATAGAAGATATTGTAGCCTTTCCTCTTGAGCCTGGAGTTAGCTTTATTATTTTTTTTAAAACCATGGTCCAGGCAGATATTAATTATTGGCAGTGTTGGGGTATATGAAGCCTATTGTTTCATCCTGCCTGTTAAAAGATTTATTTGATGTCCCACTGAATACCTTTGTCATGAAAATCTAGAAAGCCAAAAAGAAAAGTAGCTTGAATATTGAATAGACGAATAGCAAAATCATTCCAATTTGCACTATACATTTGGGCATGCAATTTTCCCCAAGCTTCCATTTACTGAACTGGTTAGAAAAAGTAATCTAATGCACGGGGTTAATTCAGAAGTGGGTAAATAATGAAATAAAAAGACATTTGGCCAGGTGCAGTGACTCACGCCTGTAATCACAGCACTTTGGGAGGCTGATGCAGGTGGATGCCTTGAGCTCAGGAATTTGAGACCAACCTGGGCAACATGGCAAAACACCATCTCTACTAAAAATATAAAAATTAACCGGGTGTGGTGGTGCGTGCCTGTAATCCAAGCTACTTCGGAAGCTGAGGCAAGAGAATCACTTGAATCTCAAGAAACGAAGGTTGCGGTGAACGGAGATCGCACCACTTCACTCCAGCCTGGGTGACAGAGCAACACTCTGTCTCAAAAAAAACAAAAATGAAAAGAAAGACATTTAAACAACTGATCAGGAGTGGCCAATGTAAACACAATTACTTTTGCTTTAATGAGAGACAAATGACAGGGAAAATGTCCATTTAAAATGTATAATTTTACAAATACACATTAGTTGCGAAAATATATGTTGTATCTAGAAATCACTATATATATATATATATATATATATATATATATATATATATATATATATGTTTGTGTATGTATTATAAAGTAAAGTTTGTCCAGGCACAGTCGTTTATATTTGCAATCTCAGCACTTTGGAAGGCTGAGGTGGGAGGATTGCTTAAGATCAGCAATTCAAGACCAGCCTGGGCAACATAATGAGACTCCCATCTCTACAAAAAATAAATCAAAAAATTAGCTGGACGTGGCAGTGCATGCACTTAGTCTCAGATATTCAGAAGGGTGAGGCAAGAGAACCTAGAAGTTTGAGGTTGCAGAGCTGTAATCACACTAGTACACTCCAGTCTGGGTGGCACAGTGAGACCCTGTCTCTAAAAAATAATAATATATAAAATACAATGAAATAAAAACAAAGTTTAAATAAACTCAAAAACTTGAGTCAGGATGATAAAAATTAGTCCAAATCAATATCTAGCAACCATAAACTGATTTGTAATTGGCTTCATAATTCTCCCAAACTTATAGATATTTTATTGACAGTAAGTAAAGTATCCCAAAGAAAGACAGATGGAAAACATTATATAATTAACTACATTATAATTGATATTATAGCTAAATTTCTACTTAATTATTTTCTAATGTCATCCTGATGAGCTTCTGTGGTATGGATACTGGAGCGTTTAAGTTTCCTTCTAGAATTTACATGATGTGTCAATAAAACTAAAATAACTATAGCAACAAGAAACTATAAACTATTCAATGCTTAAAATGTGTATACAGGAAACAATCAATACAAGAAATATCATTTTTGATATTTTAGATATTATACCTTTTTAACTAAATAAGACATCATACATAAAAGCTTTCCCCTTGATAATTTACTAAAGTGCTAAGTTAATGATAGCAAATTTGTCTAAGTTGTATTAAGTCTTGGTAGAATAATGTTATCATCAAAACAATTTCACTGAGAAAAGTGACTTTAATTTTTTGAATGTGGACAGAAAACTAAATACAGAAAAGACATACCAAATTTATTCTATTTAACATGCTTATAATTAAACCCATAGATTCCATAAATTTCTTTTGAGTGCTCAATAAATACAAATAAAAATACACATGCAGAGACACATGTTGATTTATTTAAAGTAATTTGCAATGTACATTTCCATTGTTTTGAAAAAAACAATTGAGCACTGAGCAGTCATAGTCATGGTATGAGGATGTATAATACTGGTTCATTACTTATTCCAAGGTTACTGAGAGATAAGAATCTTTCTGGTTCTAGAGAGTAGAAGCAAGTATTTGTAATAACATATACTAAAAACAAATGTCTAAGTCCCTTTCAATGTTATATAAGGCAAAAATTTCAAATGACAAATTCATAGTAAAATTTCTGTTATACTAGAGTTATGAGAAAATATAAATATTGCTAATATTGGCATTTATTTAAACAGATTAACCAATATATATATACATATATGTGTGTGTACATATATATATATATACATATATATATATATATATATATATATATATATATATGTATGTATTTTGTATCCAAAATACACATTGGAGCTTCCCAGCAAGATAGCTAACTAGATACAACCAGGAGAAACATCTGACACTGAGGGTTGGGAACATCAGAAAGACTGGTGTACTCCGAGCAGAACTTTGGAGGGAAGACATTGCAAGTGAATGGAAGGGAGACATTGAGGGTGGATGGAGGGAAAGCATTGAGGTTGGATGGAGGGAAGGCATTGAGGGTGGATGGAGGGAAGGCATTGACGGTAGATAGTGGGAAGACAGAGACCGAGATTGGAGGGAAAGCATTGAGAGTGGGTGGAGGGAAGACTCTAAGTGTGGATGGAGGGAAGATATTGAGGGTAGATGGAGGGAAGGAACTGAGGGTGGGTGGGAAAAGGCATTGATGGTAGATGGTGGGAAAATGTAGAGAGTGGATAGAGGGAAGACATTGATAGTATATTGAAGAAAGACATTGAGAGTAGATAGAGAAAAGGAATTAAATACCCAACCAGAGTGCCTCCTCAGGGCTCACATAATAGCTCCTGTACTGCTAGACCACACCTCACCAGCAGAAAGCTCCAGTAGAGTGGCCCCCAAAGTGCACCAGCCCCCCAGCACCCTTTCCCCACCACAGCCTCCCCTGAGCCACTTGGCCAGCATCAACTTGCCCACAGCCACCACTTACTGTTTTGCTGGCACACTTGGGTAAACCTTGCCTCCTCTTCCCTAACAGAATGCATGTGGGTGTGCACCCAACTGTGTCACTGTTGCTAGGGTGAGCACACCTGACCAACTGCTCAGCTTTTCCAGTTCAAATGCCTGCATGGAGGTCAGCAGCCCTGTACCCTCTCCACCCTCCCACATCTCCACCACTGCCACCAGCACTGATGAGTGCAGGGAAGCCAGCAGCCCCATGCCAACCAGTGACCCACCCATGTGCCAACACCACTGCCAGTAAATATGTGCACACAGATGCCAGCGGTCCTGCCCTCCCTACCCAATGTCTCCCATGCTGCCACTGGCAATGTGAGCACAGAGGAGTAGTACCATGCCTGCCAGCTCGCCACCCTAGCTGATGAGCATGCACCCCACTGCCCTGCTGGCTGCTGCTGCTGGCACATGTGGATGAGCACAGATCCAGTTCACATCACTGAAGAAGTACTTTGGCTGACACCACCCATTGGAGTGGTGTGTTTGGTGGTCTGGCAACACTTTGGCCCCCCTAGCACAGCAGGTTTCTGACATCAAGGGACCAGAGAACAAAGCCAGATCCCTGACACAAGACCCATAGCATTAGAGCACACAACTCAGGAGTGCTGACCTGAGCCTTGCCTCCCTTAAATACATTTTATTTTTCCAGAAATAAAAAGTCAGTTAACTGAACCCACCTTATATCATATCATAACGTTATATCATAACCAACCCCCCAAGGGGAACAGAAAAGGTAAAAGCAAAAATAAACACATCTAAAGAAGAGCAACTTCAAAGATTGAAGGAAAATCAGCTCACACCAATGAGAAAGAAGCAGTGCAAGAACTCTGGTAACTCAAAAAGTCAAATGTCTTCTTACATCCAAATGGTCACACAACCTTCCCACTGAGTGTTCTTAACCAGACTCAAGTGGCTGAAACGACAAAAATAGAATCAAGAAGATGAATAGGAGTGAAGATCATTGAGATTTAGGAGAAAGTTGAAACCTGATCCAAGGATTCTAAGAAATCCAATAAAATGATACAGGAGATAAAACACAAAGGGATCATTTTAAGAAAGAACCAAACTGATTTTATAGACCTGAAAAACTCATTTCAAGGATTTCAGAATACAATCATAAGTATTAACAGCAGAATTGATCAAGCTGAGGAAAGAATCTCAACGTTTAAAGACCAGTTCTCTGAAATACAAAAACAAAAATAAAGACAAAAAGATTAAAGAAGTATGAACAGAACTTCAAGAAATACGGTAGTATGTAAACAGACCAAATCAATGACTTGTTGGTGTCCCAGAAAGAGAAGGACAGAAAGTAAACAACTGGAAAACATGTGTGAGGATACTGTCCATGAGGATATTTTCAATCTGCTAGAGAGGCAAACATTTAAATTCAGAAAATGCAGAGACCACAGGAATAATACTACAAAAGATGAACATCCCCAAGACATATAGTTATCAGCTTCTCCGGGTTAAAATGCAAGAATAGATGCTAAAAGCAACTGGAAAGAAGGCAGGTCACCTACCGAGGTGATTAATAGTTTAATTTCAGACAAAACAGATTTTAAAGAAATAAATATGAATAAAGACAAAAACATTACATAATGTTAAGGGTTCAATTCCACAAGAACCTAACTATCTTAAATGTATATGTATCCAACACAGGGGCATCTTGTTCTATGCTTATTACCTGGGTGACAAAATAATCTGTCCACCAAACCCTTGTGACACACAATTTAGCTATGTAACAAAGTGCACATGTACCCTGAACCTAAAATAAAAGTCAATACATGTCAGCGTACAAACTCAAATAATAATAATAACAAATACACACTGGAAATATTTGAAGAACACTAAAAGATAAATCTATGAATAAATTCTTTTATTTTTTAACAGGCACTAATTTATTCTCACATTCACACACTTGAAAACTATCTGTTAAATTCATCACATTTAGAAAAATGTGTTCGTTTCTATAAACCACTTTAGCCAAAGTTTCCCTAAATGATTAATCTGTATTGTTTTGGAAAAACAAAACACCCTTTTGAAGACCTACAATTTCTTTTCATTACGTCCCACATTCGGATTCCTGCCTTTGAATCCGAATCGGTGACCTTGAGCACAATGTTCATTTTGTTTCCCTTTTGTTCATTTGTATAATGAATGCCATAATTGGGTATTTGATGACGTGAATCTACACTTGTGGGTAACTGCTTTGTTTCTTCTTGTTACCATGTCTGTTTTCCTAAACAGATTGCAAATTCCTAAAGGTAATGTTGTTTTATTATGAAAACTTTTCTCTGGTGCCCTTTATTATAATCTAAGATATCTTTCACTCTCTTAGGTACTTGATGTATTTAATTTCATTTACTAAAGTTTTGGGAGGCACAAAATGTATGTCAATGCTGTCTAATAGCTACAAACACCTTTTCAGTCATTCTCTTTGGATGCTCTAAGACTATGTCAAATGCATGACTTTAGTACCCCCTTTTTTCCCTGTACAACTGTTTATCTTTGGTAGCAGCTGAATGCAACATAAATGTCATGCATAATTCACAAGCTATATAATAGGATCATGGATCTCTTCTATTTTATTTCAGCCAAGTTCTAAGTAATCCATGACCACAACAAATATTTAATTAAAGTTACTCACAGATAGAACTATTAAAGGTTAGATATAATTTAAATACACCTGAAAAATATGTCTTGAAGATTAATAATAGCTTAAACCTTAAAGAGTCCCTAATATTTGCAATCTTTCACAAATGAAAATTTTACCTAATTAGATTTCAAAATAATTATCTAGCATTGTCTATAGAGGATATCTGGCTAATTGTTCATGTATATTTTGCTATGACTTTCCCATCAGCACTTATTATATATTTAAATGTTAAACAATTAGGGAAATATGTAGATGTAGTGTTTATAGTTTCCTTTTTGAACATGATTACATCAAACTAGGAACACATACTTCTCAATTTCCTGATACCTTTCCTGTATTATGGCTTAGAAATTAAAAACCATTCCATAACTGCCTTCTACTAATTCAGAAAAAAGCCACAATTAAATTTTGACAAATGTGATACTTGCTAAAGCACCAAGAATTACTGAGCAACTGCTTCAAGACTTACTTTTTCTCGAAAACTACATTTTCAATGAGTAAAATGGATTTGTTTGTCCTCAATGACTTTGTATGTTTATCTGTATAGTATAGTGTAATTTCAGGCACTTGATCTGTGGTTTAAATAATGAGAAACTGTGTTCTGGGAATTGGGTTGAGATGAATATATCAAATATAGTTTAAATGGTGTAGTATGTGAAGCTCTTCCACTTTTTCTTTTAGTTACTGGAGAGCAAGACAATGCTTAATACAACTATCCCTGCCATTTGAGAAAGAAAAAAAATGGAGTGTAGGATTATGAGAATACTTGATATTACTATCTGCTAACAGTGTTGAATCCATGATTTAGCATTAATAATTCTACATATTTCTTCCTGACCTACACCCTTAGCATGGCACCTGTAGTGCTTACTTTAAGTGTAGTGACTACAATTCACCATTAAAAAGCAGAACTTCTTTATGAAAAACATATATGCCTAGTCTCCTTCCCAAAGCTACATATTGTGTAATCTAATATATTAGATATAATTCTTGTTCATAATGACATTATTCTCTAATTGAGGAAATGAGACAAATGTAAGAAAGTTAATAAACAGTTGGAAAATGTTCAATGTTACAAAGCACTTAGGAGAACAGAGTACTATGAGATCATGCTGTTAACTGTTCTTACAGATTTATGAAAGGGACAAGGTATGTGCCTTTTAGGTAGACAGCTGGCTGTCTCTGCTGGCCACACAGGGCGTAACTGCCTTAGGATCCAGGAACATATTTATTGACTTTGTGTATCTTTTCTCTGATATTTGAAGGCTTATTAAGTTTGTATTGGAATACACTGAATTCGTGGTACTGGAAAGTCTGAAGACAAGATGAAAGACATCTTTAGCCAAAATAAGTCTGGGAAATAACTTCATGTTAGGTGTCGGTGAGTTTTTCCTGATCATAGGTTAATGTACATTAAACCATCTAAAAAGTAGACATGGTTTACAGTAGCATGCACAGTATTTTTGAACCTTTTTATGTCATCACCCGGCATTTCACAGAATGCATGCTAATAAATGCCGTTATTGAATTTCCCATGATTGATATTGATACTCTGTCTTGATGCTCAGGAATTGAATTTTATCATTGAGTAGAAACAGGAACCACCGATTTGCATTTACTGATGTCCTGAGACTGATCTATGAAATCACAATGCCAACACTTTAATGAACAATGATAAAGATGACTTCCAGGGAGATCAAACACAATCCTCTTTGTAGTGTTTTCTCTCCTTGTAGGTATGGAACACGGGAAAATAAAGTATCATTAGAAGACTAATTGGTGAGCAGAGAAACAAAACAAGATAAGAAGCTCTAAGTTTTACATTACACAATGTACTAAAGTACATTAATTATGACGTTGATATTTCCTTTAAAGGAATATGCCCAGGTTAATCTCATATAAGGTGTACACTTGGTCCTTGGTATACTTTCTCTTGAACATGATTTTAGTTGTGTGCCCAGCCACACTCGCTAACTTCTACGAGTGATTAATCTTTCTCCTTTATGACTGACAACTTTCTTCCCTTTCAATGGAACATTCTTTCATTACCTATGTTAATTATTTGATTAAATGACTTTCTAGTCTTGCTGACTTGTGGATCTATTCACTAATTTTTATATCTTTGCTCTGATAGGTGAAAGTAGAATAGTTTGTTTTGGGACATATTGAGTTACTGGTACTGCAAAGTATGATTATGATTCCCAAGAGGAAAATGGAGAGATGAGACTCAAGAGCCAGATTGAAGTAAGAAACATATATTTCGAAGTCTTCTGTATGCATAATGTTCAACGCTCTAAAAGTGGATGAGATTTCCACTAGAAAGAATATAGCAAACCAAAAGCAATGTGCAAAGGATATAATTTTGGAAAATAACGTGTTTTATACATGAGATAGGAAGAAGCCCCAGAGTACCCAGAAGAAGAATAATATAGATACAAAAGCATTATCCTGTCACATGGAATTTGTGAAGAATATATATTTTTATTGTATTCATGTGTGTGTGTATGTATATGTGTGTGTATATATATATACACACACACACACGTATATACATACACATACATGTATCTATCTCTCACTTTTCTGTCTCCGTCTCTCCAACTTCTTTTAGGTCTGAGATGATACAGAATGTCACTTTAATGCAGGCGTCCCCAAACTACGGCCCGCGGGCCACATGTGGCCCCCTGAGGCTATTTATCCGCCCCCCTGCCGCACTTCAGGAAGGGGCACCTCTTTCATTGGTGGTCAGTGAGAGGAGCACAGTATGTGGCCGCCCTCCAACGGTCTGAGGGACAGTGAACTAGCCCCCTGTGTAAAAAGTTTGGGGACACCTGCCTTAATGTATCAGATTGAATAAGCAAGAGCCTCCTCAGTACAGTGGGATGAGGAAACACTTCTTTCTGCTTTATGATTGGAAGCAGAATAAAATCTAGAAAGCCAGAGCCCCTGTTCAGTAATCAGTCACTTCACTGAATCTTTACTTGTCTAAAAGAGGTTTCTTTTCCTCACATCTAAATCTTTTAGGGAAAGTTGATAAGGAGGAAGGGGAAGAAATAGGAATAAAAATTAAGGAGACTCCTGCAAGAAGTAAGCTTGAGATTATCTTTTATCTTTTGTTGGGATTCAATAATATTAAAAGCTGTATAGGAGATGAGAGATGCCATGTTCCTGATTGAAAACAGATACCCCTGCCCTCACCTGTTCACCCCCACACAAAATATCTTGGGTATTCAAAGGAATCGTATTCACAAGTGGATATGATTAAAGTAATCCAAATTAGTTTAAGAATATAGATGTTCATGGGATCCATCTAGACTCAGCCACCCCATCAGAGTGTTTGCGCTTCAAGAACAATAGATGAACAGTGTAGGTAAATTAAAAGGAGCTGAGGCTGTCAGTAAAAGGATTAGATTAAGATGAGCACTAGGACTGCAGCAGAATGAGGAGACACTACCTATTCCTAGTTGATGTTTGAAAGCAAGTCTATATCTAAAGACCACTAGGGTGTATGATAAATCTTGAAGATAACTACAGGACTTTGGAGCGAGACACTACACTACACACAAATAAGAATTATGCAATCACGTATAAAAATGAAAGTTTTGTGTCCTTATCCTTTTTATAAGATGTGGCAGAGATTTATACCAGTCATAACAGTGCTGTGTTCTGAAACCAAGAGAGAACAGCATTTTGACAAGGAAGACACATTTGCTAGGGCCATTTTTTTAGAGTGGTCACAGAAAATTAGACCCAAAGAAAATGTCAGTTTGAGCCTTGGAAGTCAACGATGTATTACAGGATTTATTAAATTGGCGGCAACAGAGTATCCAGATAATCCAGAGATTAAACAATTAGAATGTGAGAGAAGGGACCTCTAACAATTAGAGACCACTCTTTGAGATATTTTGTTGGGGTTAAAAGGGAGAACTTTTAAATATGGTTATTGCTCTTCAAATGACAAAGTAGGCAATGAGAAGCAATAATATGACTTTTTCTAACAAATTATCCTGTGAATTTCTGAGTTTTTAGTATACATTTGGCACTGTGGGATTTGTTAAATATAAATGTCAAAAGAATTGACGTGAATGAAAATGATTGATGAAACCCATTCCTAAAAGGTAGATTGGGATGACATCAAGTTGATATTCTTAGAATTTTTAGATAGTAATGAAAGTCCAATTGAATTTATAAAGAGGTATTTATAACTGAAATCATGGCAGTGAATATAAATAACATGAAATTTGAAATCAGATTTTTTTGAAAAGTGTTTTAGAAAATTTTTCTAATATAGGAGAAATTTTACAGGGCAAATTTAGACTCCCAGGACCAAGAAAAGAGAAGTATCGTGTTAATACCATCTAACAAATGTGGTATACATTGGTTTTTACTTTTCTAACAGGTATGAGAATATGGGGAAAAAGCTTCCCCATATCGAAAGGTAAAAAGCAAGCAAACAAACAAAGTTTTTAAAAATAACTAACTTGTAAGGAAATATTTTGTTTATATTCAAGAAGGTGTAAGTAAAATTTTGAATTTTCATGCTGTAAATAAGCCAGAGAAATTTGTTTTATTTCATGACTGAATTACGACATTTTATAATTTAGTACGTAATTTAAATCATTTACAGGATTAAAATGCACCCTAAAGAATCACTTTATTCTTTTTGTGCATGCAAAAATGAAGTACAAAACTCTTCTGTATAACAAACAAACAAAAACAAACCGAAGTCCAAAAATTTTGCATGACTTCTTCTAGTTTATTTATTTATATTTGTTCATTTTTATTTTAGATTCAGGAGTACATGTGCAGATTTGTGACGTGGGAAAATTGCATGTCATGGGGGTTTGGTATACAGATTATTTTGTCACTTGGGAAATCAACAAAGCGCTCTGTAGGTAGTTTTTCAATCCTCATCCTCCTCCCATTCTCCAAGTAGGCCCCAGTGTCTGTTGCCCTCTTCTTTGTGTCTAGATATACTCAAAGTTTAGCTCCCACTTATAAGTGAGCACATGCAGTAGTTTATTCAGTATGAAAGAATCTGGTAAATTTGGTTTGTAGTTCAGCGCTCTGAGTCTCAGTCCACTGTTCTTTACTGAAGTGTCAGTGGTTTTCTTGTTTCTTTTCTTCTTCCCTTCCCTCCCCTCCCCTCCCCTCCCCTCCCCTCCCCTCCCCTCCCCTCCCCTCCCCTCTCCTCCCCTCCCCTCTTTTCTTCCCTTTTCTTTTTTTTTGATAGCGTCTGCTCTGTTGCCCAGGCTGCAGTGCAGTGGTGCCATATTGGCTTATTGCAACCTCCGCCTCCGCCTCCCATGTTCAAGTGATTCTCCTGCTTCAGCCTCCTAAGTAGCTGGGATTACAGGTGTACACCACCATGCCTGACTAATTTTTGTAATTTTGGTACAGATGGGGTTTCACCATGTTGCCCAGGCTACTCTTGAACTCCTAGCCTCAGGTGATCTGCCTGTGTTGGCATCCCAAAGGGCTGGGATTACAGTTGTGAGCCACTGCACCTGGTCAGTAGTTTTATTTTCTTAGTATAACATTAAATTGTTATTATCTACAGTAATTTGTGGAGAGGGACACGAATGATATACAAAGGAGAATCACTATGTTCTACTTTTGTCAACTTATTTGTTTATTTGTGTTGATTCTGCTATTTCTGTGTCTGAGACAATTTTATTTTCAGAATACATAGTAACATGCCAAGTGTAGTGATTTTTCTTTGACTGATTTTTACACATGATTAGAGTATCTCTTAAAAATTCTGGTGGACCCTGTCAGAAATAAATGAACAATCTCAATTGAATACTTAGGTTTCTTTAGAGCTCTTTGAATTAGATTATCCCTTTCTGCAACTTTCAATTCAAAGGGAAAAAGCCACAGGAGATGTGTCTGATTATTAATAGTAGAGATATCTGATTCAGGTATAATTGAACAATCATTTCTCACATTATATTTTAAAAGTTGACTTTGCAAAATATATAGCACATTTTATGGCTACATATTTTTGCAAGTTTGCTATTAAACATCTATAAAAGGCAATTGTCCATTTAAAATCAGACATATTTAAAAAGTGTAATTCTGTATTTATGGATTTTAATTGCATAATGATTCAATAATATAAGACTGAATTATTCTGTGATCATTTTATTTTTGTTTTTTTCTGAATAAATTTAGAAATAAAGAAAAATTTTCTTCTAAAATTGTTTACTGTTGTATGAACAGAATCACAAATAATCTACATGAATATTTTACTAGAGAATTTAAACAATGCCACCCCATTTGTTTGTTATCTGACACATGATTATTGGATTGCTTTACTAACTCTGAGTATATCACAAACTTCTGACCATTTCAACATATAAACAGAAATTAATTACTGGACTGACCAATGCTATATTTAAACCACTGTAAGTAAGAATTGTGAAGCCCAACTTTACAGTTTGCATAGTTACCAGTGCTCATTGTATATACACATTTTTCCTCAATGATGGTTTCTTTGTACAGAGTTTGCATCAAATCAGGCCACAAACTTAAATACCAGATAATGACAGTCTTTTGAATAATGTGTATATAAATATATGTGTATGTGTATATTTACATATGTATTTTCTGAGATGTATCTTATTTAATTTGAAGAAATGTGTGTCTGATATCCATATGTATCTATATTAGACTCCATAAAAATAATTATCAAAGATATAAAAATGATTCCAATATTATTTATAATAGTTTATTGCTAATTTTACCCATTTGAAAATAGTTTACTGATAATTTTACCCAATATTGAAGATGATGACATACTGCAAAAGGGATCTTGGGAAAGATTGACTTGATGTTATAGATTCCATTGGAACAAGTATTTTCTTTATTCAAATGCTAATGAGAAGAATTAAAATAGAAGCACTTACTGAGCTGTTACTATATTTCATTACCTTAACAGATACTTCACACATATTATGTCATTTCATATTCATTACTACATTAATTTGGCATTGTTTTCAGATTTTCAAAAGGAGGACTTGAGATTTAGGCAGGCATACTCTCTTGACTAAAATGAGTGATAAAACCTCAGATCCAAGCCTGTGTCTCTGTTTGACTAATGGATCAACTGTCATTTCACTTTAATATATTTAACTCATTTTGTATGCTGATAACTTAATGAATCTGTGTGAGGAGGCCATTTCCTTCTACTCTTTGTTATTTACACTTTTATGCTAAAATGACTGCTGCACTAATTTTGTAATTATCTTAACACTTCTTAAAACCTGAAACATTAGCAAGATTAGAAATACTTTTTTCAATTTGGTTGGCAAAGAAGATTCCGACTATAAGTAAATTCCAAAATGAATGTATATGAATGAAAATAAAGAAAAACAACCTGAGGCAATGAGAACAGTGAAAAACAAAGTGTGAAGGCAAAGAAAAAGTAAATTCAGCCATGATTATTGATGGGAAGCTCTTTCAGAATGTTCTGAAAGAATTAGGCTTTATAGCTCTCTCTAATTCATCCATAAACTTGCTTTTTCTGAGAAGGATATGTGAATCCAAAAGTTTTGTGCCAGATTGTATTCACTGTGCAAACATTCTGCCCTGTTTGAACTGGCCACATGTAAAGAGATCTAACTTTTGAGGACAGATAATGAAAGAAGGATCTGATAAAATCCTGTACTATAGTGCAAAAATCAAAGCTTTATAAACGTTTCCTTACTCAAGAAAATACACGATCCTTTCACAAAAGAACAAATATATTAGACCAAAAATCACAAAAAGCAAAGCTGTCATTGTAAAAAGAGTCTTTAATTTAAACCATATTAATAAATGCACCATGAACTTCCAATAAAGGAAGGTGTCAGTCACTTCACTGCTGTTCTTCTTTTCATATTTTAGGCTCCTGGGCCAGTTTTCAAGTGGCTGTGAAATTTTAGTTGTTGATGACAGTTATTGCTCACCTTCCTAAAACTGGTCTTGAAAATGACTTTGTGCTTTAATGCAGACGGAAAAATCCTTCATTCTGGTGATCAGTTCCACAGCCTCAGAAGCAGTGCAATCAATCACATGTAGTGCCTGATGGATGTGTCGGGCAATAAGCACAGCTATAGCTGTTTCAAGGCCACTGACTTGAAATCTGCAATTTCACATGATTCCTTTAAGCCTATGGCTTTGAGGCAACCCAAGGGTCAGCAAAAGTGTCCTCTTCTGCACAGGTCACTTGGAACACCAAGGAACAAGTTAAGCAGACTAAATATTGATATAGAAATCACCTTCAAGTTATTAATAATTTCAACAATTCCAACAATAGAAAAATAAAATTTCCTTAAAGGAAAGCATTTTAACCTTGTTCATTGTTGAAGAGTCTATTACAAAGTATTTCTGAGAAGGACATTGTATTTGATTCTTGATAAGTAGCTTATTACACTGAATTCTTTATTTTTATGGACAATGACAGAAAAAAAGCTCTATTTATATTGTTAAACCAAGGCTAAACATATTATAAAATGTAAAATAAAATTAGCAAAAGAAAATGCAACAATAAAAAATCTATGCAAGCCACATCTTGAGTGTTAAAAATCCAAATAACTGATACAGCAGTACTATATTTACTTGGATTCCTACTCAATTTTTTTTTTGTTTTTATACATACTTCTAACATTTTAATCACATTTTATAATACATAAAATAATTTTATTTCTTTTGCTTGCATTTTTGTCTTTAACTTTCATCATTTTGTTTAAAATATTTATTTTATGCCTAGTATATGTCAGTCACATTGAAAAATTACATTTTGGATTCTGAGGCTAAACAGCCAAATATTAGATTTTTTTATTTATAAAATATTGCTATTCAGAGATGAGTCAGAATTAAATATGACAAACATATTTTAGTAACAAAAAAATCTAGTCATTACTGACAAATCTCATTGTTATTTTAAATCCAGGTCAATCAATAAGAAGTTTTACATTCATCTATTCATCTATAGAAAGAACAATAACCTTTAAACTGGTCTTTGAATTGGTGCTTTACATGAAGAAGTAATTAGGTGCACACTTTTAGAGAGGTCAAACTTTCACCAAAGCAAAGGTACAAATGCCTGTCTCTGAAGCTGTATTCATTAATGTAGTAACCAGCTGTTGAAATAGTAATGCAGAGCAAATCTACAACACTAGGAAACTAATCAGCTTAAGCATACGTTCAATCATCCTGCTGTTCTGGAGACAGACACTTTTTTATATACGATGGACACTTTAAATTCCCTTATTAGTGAAACATGATGCTCTCTCTGTTCACAGGTCCCAGATTCATGAATTTCTGAAACCTTAAATTTTAGATTTCCTGATGTTGTTCAGCAATTTGAGCAAAATGCCCCAGAAAACTTTACTGTTTTCCAGGGAGGTCTTGGTAACAAAGCAAGATCTTTTTGAGTCTCATGTTTACAGAGGACCCTGCTCACAGAATGATCTCATCTGTTTTGTCTTCAGTGGTGACTAGTCAGCGAACAGAGCCTACTTCCGTTACTTTTGCTTTGCTGTATGGCCCTAGATCATACTAACAAAAGATCAAGTAAACATAGGTCATTGAGTAAGAGCTTAAAGATAAAAAGTCAATAACATTTCTATATTGACCTTGGAGAAAAGAAGACATCTTAGAGCACACAGCATTCTGATGGTGGCTGAATGCCAAATGCCATATTATTATTACAACATGTATTGGTCACAAGTGGCAGGAGCTTCGTTTTGGTCTTGAACCAACTCATCTGCGCTTGTAGACATAAATCCTATCTGATTCATAAGTTTCAATTATAATTTATTTCCACGTGCTTGGCCGTTTAGAAACCAGCCTGCTAAAGGCTACCTCTTTACATAAATGGACTTCTCATTCCTATGCCCCTTCCTTCTAAATCGAGAGCTCTCTGTGCCAGTGACGTTTTTATTTAGGAATCAGATAATTACGCCTTATCCTTTATCTTCCATCCCCAACTCAATACATACAACCATACAAACTTTCAATTCCTTGATACCCAAGCTGATTTCACAAATATTTAGTAATCCATACTCTACAATTTGCACTGTGTTATAAGCTGTAAATCCAGACACATATAGCATGATTTCAGTGTCTAAACAGTGTATAGCCTTGTTCTTTAAGTGCAGGAATGACATAAAGCAGTGGTTATTCTCCCAAAGTCTCTTAAATATACATTTTGTTAATGAATTAATGCTCTTCTGCATCACCAAGAAGGATGACTTCCTGTACAAATGTTCTGATCTCCTTAACCTTGATAATACAGTCTAAGTTTTTTTCAGATTTGATAAATGTGGACATCATCCAATACCTAGATAGGTCATTATGACTCGTGTATAATGAGAATATTGAATGCAGATTAAAATGATTAAATACCAACATTGTGTTATGTGCCACTATTAAACTTTGATGTAGCCTCATATTAACATATTTCTTGCCATTTTTGCTTTGCATTTTATAGCACAGCTTCTCATGGCTTATTTTCCTTGTAAATTGTGCTATTTGTTGACTTGATGAATGCTAAAATGAACTGAAGATTAGAATAGAAAGAAAATTAAATAGAATTCTAATCACAAAAGTCTTCCTTCTGAATTTTACTAATTAGAAAAATTTCATATTCTTTAGAATGGTGTCCCACAATTAAAAGTCAAGCTTGTTACAGTATTTTTAAGAAATAGATATTAGTAATGAGAATATAAAACAGGCAAAATTAGGAATAACTTCTAGGTATAATGCATCTTTTTTTTATCTCTACTCAGTTAAATTTTAATGTATTGAGTTGTACATTGTAGTGAAAACATTGGCATTTTAGTTAGATGTGCCTCCTTTTTTATCAATTGTTTTTCTGTCTATATTTTTGCTTTTTATCTATTAAATCTCTCTGATAATGAGGTATTGTGTTATTTAAAAACACCTTTTATATGGACCTCCAACAGTCCTACAGCAGAGGGGCTTGACTGTTAGAAGGAAAACTTAAAAAAAAAAAAAAAAAAAAAAACCTTTTATAAAGCAGTGTAATCCTTCTCTCATGAAGTGACCATGTATATGCAAGGCACAAGTCAAAGAAAAAGAATCACACTATTTGGGAAAGAGAAAGGGGAATCATAAATTGTCTTTATTTTGCCTTTTGATCATAAACGCTAATCTCAATGTAAAGAGACCTAGATAATGATATTCTCTTGCCTATGGCAGCTAGTTTTAAAAATACCTACCCTACCTACACTTCCCTATTCAACCAACCTACCTACTTGCATGCAAGACAAGCCTTATGAAGACAGACATCAACTTACTTTCTCCAACAAGGAGCAATCTCCCTCTTTGTCCATTAAAGTATACTTTTATATGAGTTGAGTAATAAAAATACAAAGTGGTTTTTTTTTTTGTATTTATTGTGACATACAGACCACTCATTTCAAAACACAGCATCTCTTCCCCCAAACTGTCAATTATAAGATTTAATGCATTTCTAGCAGGAATTGTAAAATGAGTGATGTATAATTGAAGAAGGTGTTTTAAAGACAGGTTTACAGAGCAATAGTAGCAATAGGGTAAATTAACTTCTCTAAAGAAGAACAAGATTAAATTAATGTGAAATGCAATACACTCTGCTCCCTGGCTCTCTTATGGTAGCAGTTTGCCAAACATTTGCATAGAAAAATATCGTCATCTGCTTAGTTTCCATTCATAGGAAAGCTGTGTGGCTGTGATTTTAAATATTTTTATCTTATAATGTTGGAGCGGAAAAAGGTATGAAATGATTAACATCTCTTCCTTTCTTCACTTCTAAGCCACAAACTGAAATTCTAGTTGTAATGGTCCTCAAATTTGTAACTCTGTAAATCTGTCATGATAGATGAGCTGAATTATCAGTACATGCAGATGATCAAGGTACCTCTGATTTTAAGATAATAGAGATAAAGGTTGAAAGTTTCTATTTTTATTTTTAAAAGCGCATTATTCAATCATTTTTATAACCTTTTTGTTTTGTTTTTTTGGCAAGGTCTTGTTCTGTTACTCAGGCTCTGGAGTGCAGTGGTTCAAATACAGGTCACTATATAGCCTTGACTCATGGGCTCAAGTGATCCTCCCACCTCAGTCTTCCATGTAGCAGGGATCACAGGTGCATGCCACCACACCCAGAAAATTGTTTATTTATTTTTTTTTTGTAGAGACAGAATATGCTCATGTTGCCCAGGCTGGACTCAAACCCCTAAGCCTCAAGCAACCCTCCCACTTCAGCCTCCTGAAGTGCTGGATTACAGATGTAAGCCACCATGCCCAGCCTATGATTCCTTTTGACTACGTTGCGTCCTCTGCTTTACTTCCTGGGTATCCCCCTTCTTTCTTTAATGATATTTGATTCTGTTCCCAACCTTACTCTCACTCATCCAGCCACTGTACTAGGGTCTCCAGCTAGAAGGTTCCTTTAGAGAAAAACCGAAACCTGACCTCCATTATACTCACAATGATTGATTTTCATTCTGTACACAGGCTATAATATTATTTCCCAATAGTATTATAAAAATTAATAAAACAAGGCACATGATTGTACTTTATAATATATTTAATGTAACAAAAATTAAATGAAGTAAGGCACATGATTGTACTTTATGAGCTAAAAAAAGTTCTAGGAGATATTATTTCTATTTCTTATTGGTTAATACGCTTTATAATTTTCTACCAGAAGCCACAAATAAATGTCTTTAATGACATAAATCTGCATGGCCAGATTCTAAATCTTCATTATTAATTATGTCCATTAGGTAAGATCATGTAAATGATACATCTTATTCATTGTTTTGGAGACCTGCAATTCCCTTTTTACATTTCCCACCTCTACCTGCTCCACTTTCTCATCTTCTTCCTGAGAAATTTTTTAAAACAGGAGGTAGTGAAAAAAAAAAAATCTCAAAGATTTTTCTTCTTGGGAATGTATGTGTAAAGTGAGAACTCATTCGTTTATTTTTCTTTAAACTTCCGCTGTTAGTTTACCTGATCTATTCCCATAAACTTTACTATAATTTATTTAGCCTTATTTAGAATTTCGTTTTCCCCTCTAAAAATATTTTCATTTTGTAAATTCTAATTCCTCTAAATAAAAATACTAACAATTCCCCAGTGCTTCTAATCTCTACAATTATTTGACCACACATCTACAGTATTTTCTGTTACAGAAACAGGCTAGACATAATAAATGCTACATAATTTTCTCACATCAAGTTTTACTAATTTATTTTACTACTTTAATAAGTCATGCCTACCACCAATGACAGTAGTACTAAATCAAATACAAAGAATTGTTGTGTGCTGTGATATTTTCCTTTAACATTTTATAATGAAACATACTCTGCAATTTAAGTACACTTCTCATTACTGCCAAAAGCTGATTATTTTATTTTTACCTCTATCTAAAATCTCCTATTTGCAAATGTCATTTCAAACAAAATTAGCAAACAATTATTGTTCCATGAGAAAAAACAGAACAAATAAAAAGGGCATATTCATAACTCAACTGCCATAAAAGCACAATAAAATAAATTAGATCAGAAGACATTGTGTGAAAAGACTTTTGATTTAAAAGTCGAGAGACAAGGGTTCTTATTCGAACTATATACTTAGTTAGCAATGTAATATTGGGGAACTCATTCAACATTCAGATATTCTGATGTATTATCTATTAAAAGCATACAACTTGAGTCAAATAATTTGGTTGTGAATCTCAGCTCCAGCCCTTATTAGCCTAAGTCACTTTCTTGAGGCTCAGTCTTCTCATCTGTAAAACGGAAAGAGTGATAACTACTTTCTGCAAATACGTATAAGTACAATGTGCTATACTTTATTCTAAATTTATGATTCATTTATATATGCAATGTTATTACTATAAGATTGTTAATAAATGTAAAATATTTTTTTCATCAGAAATTACATTCTTTAATTTTATGTCTTAGAAGGTGCTATTGAAGTGAAAAACAGCTTAGTGGTTAAATATGACATTGTAGGTCAGGTGTGGTGGTGCATGCCTGGTACCCCAGCTCTTTGGGAGACGCAGGTGGACCGATCACCAGAAGTCAACAGTTCGAGACCAGCCTAGCTAACATGGTGAAACTCCATTTCTACTAAAAAAAAAAAAAAAAAAAAAAAATTGGTGGGTTTTGTGGCAGGCACCTCTAATCCCAGCTACTCAAGAGGCTGAGACAGGAGAATTGCTTGAACTTGGTAGGCAGACGTTGCAGTGAGCAGAGATTGTGCTACTGCACCCCAGTCTGGGCTACAAGAGTGAGACTTCATTTCAAAAAAAAAAAATGACATTGTAAAAACCAAAATGCAATTATTATGATAATGGTGTTCACATAAATGACTATCTTCATGCACAAAAGTAAAAAATCAAATGAAATTTAAAAACCTAAGTTTATGTACATAATGCCATGGGTTATTTGTGTTTAAATTGTAAGAAAACACAACCACATTAGACTGATGTGTAATTTAATAAATGACTTGAATGCTTTTAAGTCAATAGATTTTAGTTTTATTGAAAATTATGACCATGATAATTATATTAATCAACTTAATATAATTGATTTTGTAGTTTCACTTGTATTTATTTCTTGTTTTCATAAATATGTAAGAGTTGCATTCATGAGTGTCTTATGCCAATTTTTATATATGACTATTTTAAATAAAATAATGTAACTTATTTTCAAGTCTACACTAAGGTTTCACAGAAAATTTTTTTTTATTTTCAGCAAGTTCTGAAATATTACAATGGTATTGCCAAGATTTTATCTTAGACAGTAATTTCTTTAATTTATCTTTGGATATCAAGGCAAAGCTCTTGTTTTCTAGCTCAAGAGTAGTTTTCTCTACTCTCTACAGAAATTGCTTGACACATATCCACGAATTCACTTTTTTCCCCTTGCAAACAAGCATCTAATATTCATCAAAGTAGGTATTAGAGACTCAAAAAAAAAAAAAAAGGATAGAATTTCCTCTTTCACACAGTTGCTTTCTAGTTGGTGAGAGAGAAGAATAGCTAACAATTATACTACAAGATGAAATAAAAAATAGTGTAGAAGTGTCCAGGATATATGCACAGATTTATCATTTATTACAATTCCTTTGGTTTCAGGCAATTAAATATGCCCGATACACAAATATTTTAAAGAATGTCTTGGTTTTGTTTTTAATCACCAGGAAGTATTGCTTGGTGACATTTTCCTTCTATCAGCTCACTGCATTTCTGAATATTTGTCTTCTAAATTATTATCTGCAAAAAGACAAAGGGCAAATGAAGCCTGAGAGCAGAGGTTTTGCTCCATGAGAAGCTGGTGTTCCAGGTGAGACTGACCTCTTTTGTATTGCTTACTTGGAACTGTGCTGCCATTGCCAGGGTGTTTATACAGCTATGAATGAAGGTAGGATCAACCAAACCCTGAAATTATTTGTCCTTTGGGTGAGAATGAACTTGTTCTCGTAGTAATTCTGAAGCTCCTGTGGTTATTTAACATGCCCAGATTTATTGGCCTCATGATCTGACATAAAGAAGAGGCTTATCTATAATTTTAGGACTTTGAGATATATTTTAAACAATACGGTCACATTTTCTGATTCCAAAGAACATAGAATACATGTTTAGATTTTAATGAAAATGAGTCATATGTGGTTTAAACTTGTCCTAATAGACCCAGTTTAACTAATTCCCTCAATCAACCTGCCCACTCCATTTTTCTGTGAAGCATATGGAATTATGCTCCTGGCAGTCTGTGTTTTCACTGCTCGTGATGAACTCTGCTCTCTGCAGTCAGTCTGCATGTTTATGGAGAGTTAGTCACATTTGTTCCCAAACTGCTTTGTGCCTTCTGTCTTGTTATTGAAATTACGTAACTGAATTAAATCTTATATAAACCAAATTTTAAAAAGAATAAATATGTCTATTAAAAAAGTAAGTCCTTTGAAAATTCTTAATGTCATGACACTAAATTTAAAATTTTTAAACAACTTGTGCCATACAGCTATTAAAGGGTAAAATGTGCACACTTACACAACACTTTAAATAAATGTAAATTTAAAATTGTAGATGATGAATTTTGGGTGATTTTTTGCTAGAGCAATGTGTCAGAACCCCCATCAACACTAATATTACAAATGAAAAGATTCTCATATTACATATTAATAAAATGATGTTGTTTTGTAGAATAAATACAGAGCTAAATGTTCAGAGTTAAAATATTTGAGATCACTGTATAGATTATTATTCCCAGATTTAAACTGATTTTGATAAGATGATCTATTAGCAATCTAAAACAGTTTTAATAATGATCAATCTTTAAAGAAAAGGATGGAAAATGATAAAAAGAACAATATTAGACTGCATAGAATAATTACAATATTAAATAAAACCAATGCTCTCTAAAATAAAATTATGGAATTGGAAAAAAAAATAGTTTCATCAGTATGAACTCCACCATGTATGTACTTAAAGTAGAGATTGATATTTTGAGATTGTTTGCTCCTTCCTTCCAAATCTCTGTGAAGCAATTTATTTGTAGACCTGGAGCTTCAGGAGATTGAATCGCAATGATCATGTCTTTGATAAAATCATCCTGCTGATTTAATTTTTTGCTTTGCTTTGCTTATCAATGTACATTTTGTATATGTAATTTCAAATATATGTATGTAATATAGGTGTGTGCATATTTTATGCTTTCTTTATTTTATTGTAACAGAGATATTAGTTTACTTCTTATTGAACTCAACATTTAAATGTAAGATAATCTCATTCAAAAACCTACAAGATATCTAAAGAAGCATTTTTTTCAAATGAAAT